>NC_138778.1:223217779-223335279 GCF_965119305.1 Pelophylax lessonae | reverse complement strand
CCGTTGGACAGCTCGTTGGACAAATCCTTGAATGATCCTCCCGTAAATCTTAATTCCCTTGAACTTTGAACCCTTTGCTCCTCCCTTGAACTTCCTGATTTAAGCCATGTCTCTGCACTTTCTGGTTGCCAGACTATTGTGCCTTCACCAGCCAATATCTCGCTTGTCTCTCCTGCTGCCGTCCGTATCTTCACTAACATTCGTTATCGACATTTGGCCTTATTCCTCGACTACTCTTCTGCTTAATCCCAACCTGCAACTACTCGTTACCCACCTTTGGCTACTCCTAGACCCGTGTTTCTCAACTCCGGTCCTCAGGACACACTAACAGGCCAGGTTTGCAAGAAAACTGAAATACATCACAGGTGATATAATTTGCTGCTCAGTGATTCCAGTGTTCTAGTTTGCATCTCCCCAAGGTAATACTTAAAATTTGGCCTGTTAGTGTGCCCTGAGGACCGGAGTTGAGAAACACTGTCCTAGATTACGCTTCTGCTTGATCCCAACCTGCTATATCTGCTACTGGACCCTGGCTTGCTCACCTCCTGGTGGGGCAATCCTGAGGACCATGACCTGGTACTAACACGCAGCAAAATGCATCTCCACCATCAGGAGCTCTGGTGAACAACGGTTAGTACTTCGAGCCTGTGTCATCTGAGTCACCTGGCCAGAGTGACCTGCCTGTGTTCCTATCCAGCTGGTTCCTGTGTAAGCTGCTATAGCTACTGGTCTTCGAGCCTGACCCCCCCCCGATTGTGACACCGCTCCACATAGATTGGTGTCAAAAAGATAAAGAAAGGCTCCACATAGTGTAAAACTGTATCTCCAAAATGTATTTAAAAAAGTAGAAAACTTACATCATTCCCAATAAACAAGCGCTTGTAACATCATCCAGTATACAAGAGTATAGTGCAATGGCCTGAATCGTAAGAAACCCAATGTGTTTCGTCTTCAAAGACGAAACGCGTTGGGTATAAGTATGTAGGTTTTCTACTTTTTGATCCTTGACTTGAACTTCTGCAAGTCGTCTTCACCACATCTAGATGCCTAAATGCATCTATTGCTGCCATGTGATTGGCTGATTAGCAATTTGTGTTGCCAAGCAATTGAACAGGTGTAATTAATAAAGTGGCAGGTGAGTGCATAACATTAGTGGAGAAGCCCAGATCACTATTTACACATCCCCTCAGAGGAACAGAGATGCAGGTAAGTGTTACTTCCGGGTGTCCAAGGAATCGCTCACCTGGACTGATTTAGGAATAATATGATTGGCTATCCGGCTCTTTATAGCAGCAGACAACTACACTTTATCCCCCTACAACCCTTACCAATCTGCCAATCAGATGCATAGATTAGTTAAGAGTCATTTTTCAGAATAGATTCAATTCTGATTGATCGATGCAGAATACAGCACACCATACTGTACATTACACTTTTTTTTTTATGTTGTTGAATATCTCAATTCCCCCAACCAGAGCTGAGGTGGTCAATCACAGGCTGTGTGCTGGAGCTTCTCTTCCCTGTCACCTTTTTTCTCTTGGTGTCAGGAAAACTTGTCAGATAAAAATACGCTCTGGATTGAAACAAGTACACACTATAGAGGGATGTGCTTTGTTCATATTTCATGTCTGAGTTTTACAACCACTTTAACCTCTTGCCGACTGCCGCACTACTATTTACTGCGGCGGTCAGCCCCGTACAGGCAAAGTGACGTAGTACTACGTCGCTCGCCTGAGAGCCTCTAGGGGGCGAGCGTGCGCCGCCGGAGGCGCGCTTCCGCCCCCACTCGTTCCCTAACATGTCCGCGCGTGTGACCGGCGGACCCGATGTCCGCCGGTCACTCGCGATCTCCCGGTGCAGAGGGAGAAAGGCAGACGGCTAATGTAAACAAAGCCGCCTGTCATTCTCCCTGATGTAACTGCAGAGATCATACGATCCTGCTATGTAGGATCGTATGTCTCTGTGGTTACATCACTAGCCACACCCCTTTACAGTTAGAATCACGCCCCTAGGGACACACTTGACCCCTTGATCACCAGTAAAGTTAACCCCTTTCCTGCCAGTGTCATTTTTACAGTAACAGTGCATATGTATAGAACTGATTACTGTAGTAATGTCACTGGTACCCCCAAAAGTGTCAAAAATGTCAGTCAAGGGTCCGATCTGTCCGCCGCAATGTCGCAGTCCCGCAAAACAAATCGCAGATCGCCGCCATTACAAAACAATAAAAATGACAAAAATATTTCCCTTAGTTAGTAAACGCAATAACTTTTGCGCAAACCAATCAAAATACGCTTATTGTGATTTTTTTTACCAAACATATGTAGCAGAAAACAAATTGGCCTAAAATGTTAAAAAAATTAGATTTTTACATTTTTTGGGTGGGAATTTCATATAAAAAAAAATGTGAAAAATATTGTTATTTTTTCAAAATTGTCGCTCTTTTTTTGTTTATAGCGCAAAAAAAAAAAAAAAAAAAAAAAAAAAATCGTACAGGTGATCAAATACCACCAAAAGAAAGCTCTGTTTGTAGGAAAAAAAGGACGTCAATTTTATTTGGGTACGGCGTTGCACGACCGCGCAATTGTCCGTTAAAATAACACAGTGCCGAATCGCAAAATAGGGCCTGGTCAGGAAGGGGGTAAAATCTTCCGGGGCTTAAGTGGTTAAGGCATTTTCTTCTTTTTCTCAGCTGCTTACACTGGCACCTATATATATCAATTATGATTTAAGGGGGAAAAAAAGCCTACGAACCCCCCGTTCCCTTCCCAACAAATCAGTGCGACTACAGAAATATTATTTTGCCTGAGCGTTAAAAAAAAAAAAAAGTGAAGATTGCAGATTTTCCACGAATGGCGCAGGCCTATCCTGGTGTTTGAAATGTACCCAGAAACCACTAAAAAAATCAGAAATTTCATAGTAGACATTTTTTCAACTGTTCTTAGCTGTGTGCCAGAGAATGGCAATGTCCTCTATTACAGTGCCAGAGATTTAACAGTTTCCATTCCATAATGGGCGACTCTTATGTCAGCCATGCATTGCATTGCAGACCCCCCCCCCCCCCTATAAGGGTAGCACTCGTTAATGGAATGTTAGTAGTTAAATTATATTACCCACAACAGTTACAAAGAAAAATATTACCCGCACAACAGATCTCACCCTAAAGTGGGCAGCCAGTGTCTTGGCACTTACTAGCGTTTGTGTATACAGAATATTTCCCTCTAAACCACAAAGCCAAAGGCTTAGTACACATTTTAAAGGTGTGAAATATGTCAGGCATGTCAGATCACCAAAACGTTACAAAGTTATTCAACACAAATATAAAAATGTTGTATTAATTGCCATTGTGGTTTTGTTACAATTCAGCTTCTTTGGTAATATTTTTTTTATTGCTTTGTATCTTATTAAACCACGGTAGGAAGCGAGTATTACAGAGCTCACATCGCACAAGCTAAAGGCCGATACCACCCAAAAGTCATGTTTCCATTCGGTGCGGGTCGCTGGCAAAGCTGCATCTTAGTTTTGGCTACAGCGGATCTTATTTTATTATATATCAGCGTAGTAACATTTATATTATGTAGCCTCAGCAGCCACTTATTTCAAGTTATGGAAAAGGCAGTGAGGGATTTGTTGTAAACAATTTTATGAAAAAAGAAATAATAAAATATAATAATAAAAAAAGGTAGACTATTTATTCCAGTAAAGAGTTGTATGTGGTGATGAATAATGGGGGGGGGGGGGGACTTGTGCATATCATTTAAGAGTTTTCATGGCGGCTACAGGAAAGGATGTGCTTCTGAGTTAAATGATGTACACTACATGACACTACATAACACTACATACACTACATACACACGGCATACACAATGCATGACACTACATAACACTACATACACACTGCATATCACTATATGACACCACATACACACTACATACACTACATACACACAGCATACACAATGCATGACACTACATAACACTACATACACACTGCATATCACTATATGACACCACATACACACTACATACACTACATACACACAGCATACACAATGCATGACACTACATAACACTACATACACACGGCATACACAATGCATGACGCTACATAACACTTCATACACACTACATATCACTATATGACACCACATACACACTACATACACTACATACACACAGCATACACAATGCATGACACTACATAACACTACATACACACTGCATACACAATGCATGACGCTACATAACACTACATACACTACATACACACAGCATACACAATGCATGACACTACATAACACTACATACACACTGCATACACAATGCATGACGCTACATAACACTACATACACTACATACACACAGCATACACAATGCATGACGCTACATAACACTACATACACACTGCATACACAATGCATGACGCTACATAACACTACATACACTACATACACACAGCATACACAATGCATGACACTACATAACACTACATACACACTGCATACACAATGCATGACACTACATAACACTACATACACTACATACACACGGCATACACAATGCATGACACTACATAACACTACATACACACTGCATACACAATGCATGACGCTACATAACACTACATACACACTGCATACACAATGCATGACACTACATAACACTACATACACACTGCATACACAATGCATGACGCTACATACACTACATACACACAGCATACACAATGCATGACACTACATAACACTACATACACACTGCATACACAATGCATGACGCTACATAACACTACATACACTACATACACACGGCATACACAATGCATGACGCTACATAACACTTCATACACACTGCATATCACTATATGACACCACATACACACTACATACACTAAAAGGAAGAAAACAACCGTGCTAATTCAAACAAACAAAGCAGCAGCTTCAAGTGCGACTGACACCCCAAAAATAAAATATATATATTAAGCTGCGCTAAAAATTGAAACAGTCCATGTGAATGTCCATAAATAAAAAGGAATAAGTGATGACACTTGTGCAGGTACCGCTTACCAGATTCCAATCATTAAAGAGCCAAATGAATAAAGGCAATGTCTTCAGATGTGGAACGCAGCAAGCTTCAGAAGGGCTCCGATATGGATCTCCTCAGTAGTGTATTAATAAAAAGAAGAAAACAACACCATAGTGGAAACCAGTAACGGAATAGAAGGTAAATACAACAAATGAGTTGTGACTTGTGCAGGTACCGCTTACCAGAAGTAGCAGATACTGTAGCCGAAATAATGGGAACCGAATCCGCAGGTGACCTTTGAGAAAATCATCTCTGATGAAACTAGTCAGGTCACGGCGTGCTGACGTCACACCTACCTATCTGCTGTGAAGGACAGGCGAGCGGAGCCGGCCGGCCGGCGGCTGTTACCTCCCTCCAATTCCTCTTATCCACGTTTTATCGTCTGATGTCTGTAAGTGCAACCTTTTGTGATCAATAAATAGTCGTTGGATTTTATGCTATGGCTCTCCCCTCCTTATTTCTCGGGTAACCTGCACCCTTCCCTGAGCCTGGTTGGTTGAGCGCTATCAGAAGTGTAGTCCAGCGTCACTTTGAACCCCCGCTCATGCAATACCTGGAGCTGGTAAAAGTACCCATCCTCACTGGTGCCCTCTTGGTTGCATGATCAGGATTTTCTAATTTATGTCTATTTCATAGTCCATCTGGTAAGCGGTTTATCTCACTATTGATTTATCCTCTTGCTACAGCCAGTAAGGGGTCCTATCCTTTTTTGGTGGTGGCTGTCACTATTCACCATTATATTCAATATTGGATTTCCAGCTTCACAATTTGGGTGTCATCACTAGTTGTTTTATGGTTTTACGCTATGGCGTTTGCCTTTTATTTCCTTTTTGTCTAAACTTATCCCTGGAGATTTGCATCATCACGGTACGGGCTTGCTGCCTATCCTCTGAGGTCTGCGGATTCGGTTCCCATTATTTCAGCTACAGTATCTGCTACTTCTGGTAAGCGGTACCTGCACAAGTCACAACTCATTTGTTGTATTTACCTTCTATTCCGTTACTGGTTTACACTATGGTGTTGTTTTCTTCTTTTTATTAATACACTACTGAGGAGATCCATATCGGAGCCCTTCTGAAGCTTGCTGCGTTCCACATCTGAAGACATTGCCTTTATTCATTTGGCTCTTTAATGATTGGAATCTGGTAAGCGGTACCTGCACAAGTGTCATCACTTATTCCTTTTTATTTATGGACATTCACATGGACTGTTTCAATTTTTAGCGCAGCTTAATATATATATATATATATATATATATATATATATATGTATATATATATATATATATATATATATACACACACTACATACACTACATACACTACATAAAACTACATACACTCCATGACACTACATAACACTACATGATACTACATACACACTACATACACACTACATAACACTACATACACACTACATACACACTACATGATACTACATACACACTACATACACACTACAAGATACTACATACACACTACATACACACTACATGACAATACATGCACAATACATGACATTACATACACACTGCATACACTACATGACACTATATAACACTATATAACACTACATACACACTACATACATGACATTACATATCAATACATACACAATACATGACATTACTTACACACTACATATACTACATGACTGAACATATCACTACATATCACTACATACACACTACATTACACTACATAAACAATACATGACAATACATACACACTACATGACACGACATACACACTACATACATGGCATTACATATCACTACATACACAAAACATGACATTACATACACACTAAATACACACTACATGACACCACATACCACTACATACACACTACATGACACAACATACACTATATACACACTACATGATACTACATAACACTACATACACACTATATACCCTTGATGACACTTCATACACACTACATACACACTATATGACACTACATACCCTTGATGACACTTCAAACACTACATACACACTAGATACACTACATATACACTACATACACACTACATGACACTAAATACACTACATATACAACATACACACTACATGACACTACATACACACTACATGACACTACATACATACTACATGACACTAAATACACTACATATACAACATACACACTACATGACACTACATACACACTACATGACACTACATACATACTACATGACACTAAATACACTACATATACAACATACACACTACATGACACTACATACACACTACATACACACTACATGACACTAAATACACTACATATACAACATACACACTACATTACACTACATACACACACTAGATGACACTACATGACACTTCATACACACTACATACATTACATGATTTGTGCCTAATGTAAATGTGTTTCCTGCTTGTTTTTTTTTTTTTTATAGGATTAAAAAAAACATTGCTGGTCCTAAAACAAAGAGATAATGGTAATGCACACAAAGTAAAAGGCTCAGTTCACATCCGATTCGCATAACATGTGAACCGGCAGCCTTCTTAACGCAGCCGGTCCAAACAAGTGCACCCGCAATGTTTTAAAAAGAGTCTTGTGCGATTTTGGGTCCTGTTCAGGAGCAAATTCAAGTAACAATTTGCACATGAATCGCACCTGAAAGGTGAACAGAACCGCACCGGACTCCCACACTGAAACTGCCGCCGCATATGTGTGAATCCAGTCTAAATTGCTGCATTACTGTATATCTTTTCCATTCAATTTTTTTTATTGTAATTTTTTTTCAGACGATTTCCACTTGTTATTACAAAAATGGACTGAATAACTGATTATGAAATGTAATGAAAACGGGGTGAAAAGTGGACTTTACTTACTAAAGACTACAATGCAGAGAAACTAAATCAGACACATCAAAGTGCATTATACAACAGAAGTGACAGGGAATGAAACATTGTTTATAACCGGCTGCATTAGCACTTATTGTGTTCATTCTCCATTAGTTGCTGTCAATGACTCACAGCAAGGAACCCTCTTTTTTGGACTTTTTATTTAACAGGTTGCCGGCCATAGGCCAAGTATTTACTGCATAAACAAGCAAAAAATTGGGGGAGCATTTCTTTTGCATGTGTGCGCTATTCTTTTTTAATATACAAGTATTTACTGCGGCAGTGTGGCTCTCCCAGGCAAACCGACGTATGGCTACGTCAGTCGCGTGCCCGCAGCTAGGAGGCGAGCGCGGGCCACCGGCGGCGCACTCCCGCCTCCGCTCCTCAGCGGGGAAGCTGATGCACGGGTCAGGCGGCTCCGATTGCCTCCCGACACCCCGTGATCGAGAGAGAAGGACGGTCGGCTGTTGTAAACACAACTGACCGTTCTTCTCTCGGCAGTGATCACAGAGCTCCTGTGATCCTTCTATATAGGAACTCAGGTCTCTATGGTCATTCCACAAGCCACGCCCCCCTACAGTTAGAAACATGCCCCTGGGTACACATTTAACCCCTTGATCACCCATAGTGTTAACCCCTTCCCTGCCAGTGTCATGATTACAGTAACAGTGCATATTTTTTATTCACTATCTCAGGGTTGCCAACCATCAGTAAATTCAATGACAGTTTGTAAAATCTTCTGTCTATCTTTTTGCTGTATGAGAAGAGAGTTTTGTGATCTGAACTATATGGAAACCCCTCGCCGCACTATACACGAATGACTCAATTCCCCGGACACCAGATCAAATAAAAAGCCATACATGTATCTGTAAATCTTCTGCACGTGTCATACTGTTTCCTTTTTCTCTGCATCCTCCTTTTGCTTTGAAACCAACAAAAGACCCAGCTACATAAATCCTGGCAGGGGACACTGGTATAAGATCGCTTCCAAACTGCTACTTCTTCCTATGTCACCTCGCTGGTCGCAGACACTTTGCCTTGATGGCTCTGAATTGGGACGGGGTGAGACCAGGGCTGCTGTTGGAAATTCCAGGGCCCCATACAGCCTATCTGACAGGGCCCCCTTCCCCCGGCCAAAAGTGACTGAGGACAGATTTATCAGTCCCTTTCTCTACAGCCTCAGCTGCACAGATGAATGAATAAGATGCGCTCCAAAGCTTCCCGCTACACACAGAGAGCAGAGTTCAGGGGTGCGCTACACACAGAGTGCAGAGTTCAGGGGTGCGCTACATTCTGGGTGCACTACACGCAGAGTGCAGAGTTTAGGGGTGCGCTACACACAGAGTGCAGAGTTCAGGGGTGCGCTACACACAGAGTGCAGAGTTCAGGGGTGCGCTACACACAGAGTGCAGAGTTTAGGGGTGTGCTACACACAGAGTGCAGAGTTCAGGGGTGCGCTACATTCTGGGTGCACTACACGCAGAGTGCAGAGTTTAGGGGTGCGCTACACACAGAGTGCAGAGTTCAGGGGTGCGCTACTCACAGAGTGCAGAGTTCAGGGGTGCGCTACATTCTGGGTGCACTACACGCAGAGTGCAGAGTTCAGGGGTGCGCTACACACAGAGTGCAGAGTTCAGGGGTGCGCTACGCACAGAGTGCAGAGTTCAGGGGTGCGCTACATTCTGGGTGCACTACACGCAGAGTGCAGAGTTTAGGGGTGCGCTACACACAGAGTGCAGAGTTCAGGGGTGCGCTACACACAGAGTGCAGAGTTCAAGGGTACACTACACACAGAGTGCAGAGTTCAGGGGTGCTCTCCACACAGAGTGCAGAGTTCAGGGGTGCGCTACATTCTGGGTGCACTACACGCAGAGTGCAGAGTTTAGGGGTGTGCTACACACAGAGTGCAGAGTTCAGGGGTGCGCTACACACAGAGTGCAGAGTTCAGGGGTGCACTACACACAGAGTGCAGAGTTCAGGGGTGCGCTACACACAGAGTGCAGAGTTCCGGGGTGCGCTACACACATAGTGCAGAGTTCCGGGGTGCGTTACACACAGAGTGAAGAGTTCAGGGGTGAGCTACACACATAGTGCAGAGTTCCGGGGTGCGTTACACACAGAGTGCAGAGAGTTCAGGGGTGCGCTACACATAGAGTGCAGAGTTCCGGGGTGCGCTACACACAGAGTGCAGAGTTCAGGGGTGCGCTACACAAAGTGCAGAGCTCAGCATTCTTCCACTAATGCTTACCTCTGCATCCCCCATCCACATCTCAATTTCACCCCTCTTCTTCTCTAGTACCTCTCTCGCTTGCAGGGAGATCAACCAGTAGGAGTGTCGGCATCCCCACTGCACCCCGGGCACCTGCATCTCCCTTGTCTTGATCATGCACTCAGATCAGATCTGTGGAAGCCATGGGGAGACAAGCTGTCACTTGTAAATACAGAAGCCAGACCCCTGTGTTTACAAGTGATAGTAGTTGTGAGCGGGGAGCAGAGGGCCTGAGCCAGAGGTGGTGGAAGAAGTTCCATCTGAAAAAAGCCTTACATATATGTGAACGGGGGCTAAAGCAATGTGAGGATATAAGGAGAGCAGGGAATGGTTGCTGTAAAGAATGGCTGTATTTTTTTTTTCTTCTTTATATGTCTGATACAGCAGCTTTTTATCACAAAGTAGAACATGTTTGAGAAACTAAAGTTATTGCAGTTGACATCCACAATTATTGAAGCATCTTTGTGTTAAACTCCGTAAGCTAAAAGGTTAATATCAGGTGATAAAACCAGCCAGACCAACAAATGACTAAACCGGCAATAAAAGGTCATAAAGCCAGAGATGATACAGCGGCAGATATCAATACAAAGGTGAAGGTAACGCTGGAGAAAATGATGTATGCTGCTATTCCTCTCACCGAACAATTATGAAGGAGGGTCCCATCATCATACTAAGAATGTCTAATAAGCCGGACATCGACCGTTCCAAGAGGTGTAACTAGAACCTTTAGGGCCCCGGTGCAAGAAACCATGAAGGGCCCCCCCCCGACCCCTGACCGGTGCCCTTCCCTTCAACCCTGGGGCTCTTTCCACTGATCCTGGGGCCCTTTACTCTCGTTGCGGGGCCCTTTATTATGGTCTCGCTGCAGACCCTTTCACAAGTTCTGCACTGGGCCCCCTTCCTGCCATCTTGGGGTCTCCCCACGGTGGTGGAATGCCAGGGCCCGGTCTCAAGTGTGAACTTTGCGATCCTGGAAGTTCACCCACTGGTGTCAGTAGTTTTTATTTTTTGGTATTTTAATTGTATTATTTTTTTATCATTTTATTAAATTTTCTTACAATATCACTGACTATGACTCTGTCCATTCAGAAAAGGAAGGAGCTGGTAAATTACATATCTACTGACCCCCTTCCTGGTTCTCTATTGTGAAACATCCCCAGCAGCAGCCGGCAGGAGAGGGGAGGGAGCACAGTGGGGGGGGGGGGACCAGGGGAGCACACAGGGGCCCAGAGACAGCAGAACACAAGTGAACTGGATAGGAGGAGTGGCGGGGGCAGCATACAGAGGAACCAATCTCCTCCATTTTCCTCCTGCAGCTACAGAAGGTAAAAGGAGGACAGTGATTTCTCTACATGCTGCCCCCGCCGCCCCTCCTATCAAGGTGTACAAGCAGTGCTGTATCTTGGCCTAGGCCAACAAGGCCCAGGCCTAGGGCAGCAAAAAAGCTGATGGGGCTGCACTGATATGCTGCTCTGATGGGCACCAATAGATTGCACTGATGGCCACTGATGAGGCAGGACTGATAAGCAGCACTGATAGGGCTGCACTGATAAGGCAGCACTGATGGCACTGATATGATGCACTGGTGGCCACTGATGGGGCTGTACTGATGGCCACTAATGAGGCTGCACTGATATGCTGCACTGATGAGACTGCACTGATGGGCAGTAATGAGGCTGCACTGATGAGCACTGATAAGGCTGCACTGATGGGCACTGATGTAGCTGAACTTATGGGAACTGATGAGGCTTCACTGATGGGCACTGATAGACTGTGGTTGTGGTCTGTGGTTTACAGATGACAGGGCGGGTCATAAACAGGAAAGGGTGTGGCCTTTATAGGACGGGAAGGGTCATATTTAAATTAGGGGTGCCCAAGTTTAGTCAGGCCTAGGGCAGCACAAAACCTAAATACACCACTGTGTACAATGGAGCCACACAGGCCCCCTGGAGCATGGGGCCCGGTTGCAATTGCAACCCCTGCAACCCTTGTAGTTACGCCCCTGGCTGCTAGCAATATTCACTGCATTCTCCTGGCAGGGGAGGCTCCTCCTCCACTAGGAGAACACAATGGGCTGGAAGGAAGGATTCCCCCATCAATACTAAGCCTGGGTTCACACTTAGGCCTCATGCACACGGGGCATTTGAAAAAACGAGCTGCAAAGCCAGTTCTGACGCCAGGAAAAAGCAGCTGTAAAAACGTGCTTTTAGAAGTGTTTGTATTGGAGTTAATGCACATTTTTAGCCACGTTTAGCAGCCTTTCTCTGCTCTCTTCTATTTTCCAACCAGGCCTAAATGTGATGCGAATTGACAGCAAGTTTTCTGTGGATTCGGCGCAGCATCTAAATCGCAACCTGTCCATGGCGGAGTGTATGTTAAGTTAACGACATCCCCGCAATCGGTTTGCAAAATGCAGCCTGATTCCAGAGGTGTGAACACCCAAGCGATCCGATTCTGGTGCGGACAAAAAAAGGGTCCTGCCCAAGTTTTGTGCCAATGCAGTGTGATTTGAGCCATACAAACTCATGGCTCGAATTGCACCCCAGAGACACCGCATGTAATTTGCACAGGAATGTGCTGCAAAATCATGTGGTGTCTCGCACTGCAGCAGTGTGAACCAGGGCTGACTGTGTCAAGCAATTTTCTTTCCCGTGGTTGAAAATCACTCAGTCTATCGCCAGTTTAGAACAGCATTTAAAAACGCTTTACAGCAAGGTACTTTGTATTACTATGGTGATAATATTATTAATTAGTAACCATATCTATACACTTCACCAGGAGAGATTGATAAGATCAATACAAATTCAGAAAATTAAATTAACCACTTCCTTGCTGGAGGTCATATGACGTCCTGGGCTTTAAGTGGGGATATCTGATAAAGGGTGCAGCTGCCGGGATCATTCAGATATCATTTTATTTTAGCCAACGATTCCCAGCACAGTAAGAACAATCATAGCGGCTGTTCAGCCGCTTGGTCGTTCTTACAGGCTGCGGGAGGGGACGTCCTCCTACTCCCGCTGCCCTCCGGTGCTTCTACCAGCTCGCCCGTGTGATCAGCAAACCGGAGAAGGAATCCGCCGGCGGCGGAAGTACACCACAGAGAATAACGAGGACCAGATGGTCCCCGCTAGTCTCTATGACTCTCGGAGGCCCGGGCGCGACGTTATGACGTCACGCACGGCAGTTGTCAATACTACCGTGATTTCGGCTGGACAGCCGAGATCTTTTTTTTTTTTTTTTTTTTTAATTTCTGGCTTTCCAGCCTATAGGAGAGATCTGAGGTCTTATTGACCCCATATCTCTCCATAAAGAGGACCTTTCATGCACGATTCTTATTACAAGGGATGTTTACTATCCTTGTAAGTGTCCATTCACACTGATCCGACTTGTCAGGCGACTTGTCAGCCTGACAAGTCACGGTCCGTCACGCTCCCACTGTGTAGTACAGGAGCCGTTCTAATAGGAGCGACACAAGTCGCTCCGACTTAGAAAAAGGGTCCTGTACTACTTCGGGGCAACCTGGAGGTGATTTGCATAGACATTCATTTTATGAAGTAGTGCCGAAGTCGCGCTGCATGCGACTTCACAGGTCGCCCCCTAAGTTGGAGCGACCTAGTGTGAACCGGCACTAATAGGAATAAAAGTGATAAGAAAAATAAATAAATAAAGGGGAAAGTGTAAAAAAAAAAAAATAAATAAATAAAAAAAAAAAAAGTAAGGCCTCTTTCACACGGCGGCTCCGCTGTTTTTCTCCGCCGCAGGACTTTTTTTTTTTCACGGAGCGGATGACACTTGTGTCATCCGCTCCGTATGTCCGCATATCATCCCATCCGATTGTGGATGATATACGGACATAATGTAAGTCTATGGGGATTGCGGATGTCAGCGGATGACACCGCTGACATCCGATTTTGCGTCCTTTCCGTTTTTTGAACGGAGGAAAAATAGGGTTCTGTTCCGTTCCAAAAAACAGAACAGAACTGAAAGGAAGAAAATCGGATGACATCCGCAATCCCCATAGACTTACATTATGTCCGTAAATCCTCCGCAAAAAAATAGGATGATTTGCGGACATACGGAGCGCCCGTATGAAAGGACCCTAAAGTGCCCCCATCCCCGAAGAAGCGAACACATACCTACGTCGCATCCACATAGGTAAACAACGTTCAATCTATACATGTGAGGTATCGCCGCGAATGTTAGAGCGAGAGCAACAATTCTAGCTCAAGACCTCCTCTGTAACTCTAAACTGGTAACCTGTAAAACATTTTAAAGCGTTGCCCATGGAGATTTGTAACTACTGAAGTTTGGTGCCATTCTACGAGGGTGCGCAATTTTAAAGCGTGACATGTTAGGTATCTATTTACTTGGCGTAACATCCTTTTTCACATTATACAAAAAAATTGGGCTAGTTTAAAGCCTCGTACACACGCAACGATTATCGGCCGCGAATTTTCGGCCAACGTCCGATCGGCCGTTTTTCGGCTTGTTTGTATGATGCTTCCGACAACCGACTCCAACTTTTCGGCCGAAAAAAATCTGGTGTGCAGGCTATAAAATTTTTGGTGGCTGTCAACACAACGGCCGATTTTCCGTCAGTCAGTACAGATTTCGGCAGACAAAAATCAGATGAGCAAGACTGGGCATGCTCAGAGAAGAAAAAACACACGGAAAGTAAACCAGCACATGACATCACTTCTGAAGTAGATTTTTGTTGGCCGAGAAAATTTGTGTGCAGTCTAGAGCACATTTCAACCAACACAACACTGGACAAAAGTCGGCCGATCGGTCGGCTGATAATCGTTGCGTATGTACGAGGCTTTAGTGTTTTTTTTTTTTAATTCATAAAACAGATTTTTTTTCTAAAAAAAAAAAAACACGAAAAATTGCTGCGCAAATACCGTTTGACAAAAAAAGTTACAACGACCGCCATTTTATTCCCTAGAGTCTCTGCTAAACAAATATAATGTTCTGAGTAATTTTCTAGCAAAAAAAATTGATGATTTTTACATGTAGGAGAGGAGTGCCGGAATTGAAAGTGGTTAAAAAAAAAAAAAAAACCAAAAAAACAAAAAAAACAAAAAAACCCCCCCCCCCCCAAAAAAAACAACACTTTTTTTAATAGAAGATATTTAAAAAAGATACAGGGTTAAAAAAAAAAAAAAAATCTAAGTAGCAGGATGAGACCATTACACAACTTATTTTTGGTGGGTTTGTCTACACAGGAAATGCCGAATGTGAAGCCAACCCTTAGGCACTATACTTAAACCAAAACCAGCAAAAGCTGCTGGAGCCCAGTATATCCTCCCCAGTGCCAACACAACGCTGTTTCTGATTTATTCCTGAATGTGTTTGTTTAGAAACAGTCAAGATCAAGACAGGACAGGCTTTTGTAGACTCTTTACTCCCATGAAAGTAGCAGGGCCTATTTGTTAACCAGCAAATTCTTCAGAATGCTGCCTGGGAACAATGAACATTAGCCTTCAACATCAGCCAATTCCAAAATAAAGAAAAAAAAAACAAAAAAAAAAAAAAAACATCCCAAATGCCTAATTTGCCTCTAGAAACCAAAAATCTGGAGTACAGTGAGGGAAAAAAAGTATTTGATCCTCTGCTGATTTTGTATGTTTGCCCACTGACAAAGAAATGATCAGTCTATAATTTTATTGGTCGGTTTATTTTAACAGTGAGAGACAGAATAACAACAAAAATACAGTAAAACCTTGGATTGCGAGCATAATTCGTTCCGGAAACATGCTTGTAATCCAAAGCACTCTTATATCAAAGCAAATTTCCCCATAAGAAATCATGGAAACTCAGATGATTCGTTCCACAACCATTTATTCATAAGTCCTTCAGTTTATAGTCCATATAAAAAGATTATAGCATTGCGAGAGGTTATATAACCATAAAATGTCCATCCACAAATAGCCGCTTCCACAAGGGGATTAGAAGCAAAATCCAGCAGGAGCTACAGAGTATGAAAGAGAAGAGAGGCGCCTCTAAGTGTAGCAATATGGTTCCATTTAATGAAGGTACAACATTTAGCAACTCACATGGTTGATGAATAAAATAGGCACATCTAAGTATGCAGGCATCCGGGGTAAAGCTGTCCACATAGACTATCTTCTGCACCGCCGACTGCCAGTCTGTAATCCTGACCGGGAAGACCACCCTGCAGTAAAGCGATCTGAAAGCGAGGGGCAGCATGGAAGGGATGGCAGCATGGAAGGGATGACGTAGATGGTGGTGTGGAGGACGGTCTATGTGGACAGCTTTAGCCTGGATGCCTGCATCCTTAGATGTGCCTGTTCCAATCATCAACCATCTGAGTTGCTAAAGTTTGTACCTTCATTAAATTTAACCATATTGCTACACTTAGAGGTGCCTCTCTTCTCTTTTCTACTCAGCTGTGACTTGAGGCTACTTGTATATCAAGACATCGCTTGTAAACCAAGTCAAAATTTATTTGAAAATTTTGCTTGTCTTGCAAAGCGCTCTTAAACCAAGTTACTCTCAAACCAAGGTTTTACTGTATCCAGAAAAACGCATTTCAAAAAGGTTATAAATTGATTTGCATTTTATTGAGTGAAATATGTATTTGATCCCCAATCAATCAGCAAGATTTCTGGCTCCGAGGTGTCTATACAGGTAATGAGCTGAGATTAGGAGCACTCTCTTAAGCTGGATACACACTATCCAACTTTTGTGGTTAGATTTCCTTCAGATTTACCTTTTCTATGTAGTGCAAGGGCCTGCCAGATTGCATACAAATTGAAAGTGTTTAGGTTTGACCTCATATTATATGGTTTTGGTAAGTCTGAAGGAAAAAGTCTTCAGAAAATCTTATAGTGTGTATGGCCCATTAGCCACTTAAGCCCCGGAAGATTTTACCCCCTTCCTGACCAGGGCCTTGCGATTCGGCACTGCGTGACTTTAATGGACAATTGCGCGGTCGTGCGACGCTGTACCTAAATGAATTTGACGTCCTTTTTTCCCCCACAAACAGAGCTTTCTTTTGGTGGTATTTGATCACCTGTGCGATTTTTTGATCATGCGCTATAAACAAAAAAAGAGCGCCAATTTTGCAAAAATAACAATATTTTTCACATTTTTTTATATGAAATTCCCCAAAAAAATGTAAAAATCTAAATTTTTTAAACATTTTAGGCCAATTTTTTTTTTACCATATGTTTGGTAAAAAAGAATCGCAAAAAGGGTATTTTGATTGGTTTGCGCAAAAGTTATTGTGTTTACTAACTAAAGGGAAAGATTTTTGTCATTTTTGTTGTTTTTTTTTTTAACGCGTAATGGCGGCGATCTGCGATTTTTTTTGCGGGACTGCGACATTGGGGTGGACAGATCGGTACCCTTGACTGACATTTTTGACACTTTTGGGATTACCAGTGACATTACTACAGTAATCAGTGCTATACATATGCACTGTTACTGTAAAAATGACACTGGCAGTGAAGGAGTTAACTGTATTGGAGAGGGAGGGGTTAAGTGTGTCCTAGGGGCGTGTTTCTAACTGTGATTGGCTGTGGCTTGAGGTGTAGGAACAGTGATCAACAGTCCTACATAGTAGAACCGTTTGATCACCATTCTTACACAGGGGAGAATGACAGGTGGCTTTGTTTACATCAGCCGCCTGCCTTTCTCCCGCTGTCACGGACGATTGCGAGTGCCCGGCGGACATCGGGTCCGCCAGGCACACGCGCAGGGGGGTCTGTGACCGAGCCCTACGTCGCTTTGCCTGTGAGGGGCTGACTGCCGAAGTAAATAGCTGTGTGGCAGTCGGCAAGTGGTTAAAGGGAGTGCTCCTAATCTCAGCTTGTTACCGGTATAAAAGACACCTGTCCACAGAAGCAATAAATCAATCAGATTCCAATCTCTCCACCAAGGCCAAGACCAAAGAGCTGTCCAAGGATGTCAGGGACAAGATTGTAGACCTACACAAGGCTGGAATGGGCTTCAAGACCATCGCCAAGCAGCTTGGTGAGAGGGTGACAACAGTTGGTGCGATTATTCACAAATGGAAGAAACACAAAATAACTGTCCATCTCACTCGGTCTGGGGCTCCGTGCAAGATCTCACCTTGTGGACTTTCAATGGTCATGAGAACGGTGAGGAATCAGCCCAGAGCTACACAGGAGAATCTTGTCAATGATCTCAAGGAAGCTGGGACCATAGTCACCAAGAAAACAATTGATAACACACTACATTGTGAAGTACTGAAATCCTGGAGCACCGGCAAGGTCCCCCTGCTCAAGAAAGCCCATGACCAGGCCCACCTCAAGGTTTTGCTAATGAACATCTGAATGATTCAGAGGAGAACTGGGTGAAAGTGTTTTGGGCAGATGAGACCAAAGCTCTTTGGCATCAACTCAACTACTCAACTCGTTGTGTTTGGAAGAGGAAGAGGAATGCTGCCTATGACCCCAAGAACACCATTCCCACCGTCAAACATGGAGGGGGAAACATTATGCTTTGTAGGTGTTTTTCTGCTTAGGAGATAAAAAAACATCACCGCATCAAAGGGACGATGGACGGGGCCAGGTACCGTCAAATCTTGGGTGAGAACCTCCTTCCCTCAGCCAGGGCATTGAAAATGGGTCATGGATGGGTATTCCAGCATGACAATGACCCAAAACACGCGGCCAAGGCAACAAAGGAGTGGCTCAAGAAGAAGCACATTAAGGTCCTAGAGTGACCTAGCCAGTCTCCAGACCGTAATCCCATAGAAAATATGTGGAGGGAGCTGAAGGTTCGAGTTACCAAACGTCAGCCTGGAAACCTTAATGACTTGGAGAGGATCTGCAAAGAGCAGTGGGACAAAATCCCTCCCGAGATGTCAGCAAACCTGGTGGCCAACTACAAGAAACGTCTGACCTCTGTGATTGCCGACAAGGGTTTCTCCACCAACTACTAAATCATACTTTGCGAAGGGGTCAAATACTTATTTCACTCATTAAAATGCAAATCAATTTATAACTTTTTTAAAATGCGTTTTTCTGGATATTTGTGTTGTTATTCTGTCTCTCACTGGTAAAATAAACTGTCCATTAAAATTATAGACTGATAATTTTTTTGTCAATGGGCAAATGTACAAAATCAGCAGGGGGTCAAATACTTTTTTTCCCCCTCACTGTATCTGTTAGGGCTCATTACCTCTTGCTGTGAGACTTTAGCACACATTAAGGGCTCTTTCACACGGTCCGCCTAGGTAGGCGGATCCGTGCTGCTCAGCAGGGGATCGTAAGCACAGATCCCCCACTGAGCAGGAAGGCGACATCTTCCTCTCCGCTCTGTGTGCGGAGAGGGAGGAGTCAGAGCCCCATGCATCTCTATGGGGGAATTGGATGAGAGCGGACTCATGCCACTCCTGTCTACACTATCAGGGGCCCCCGAGTCAGAGGTGTAAGAGAGGCCTTCCTCATTATATCAGGCTCTGCTACCAGGTACATAATACTTGGGCTCTACTTTTCATTTCTGTGTGTGTTGCCATTGAACAGTTCCCCCCCCCCCCCCACTTCTTCTCAGGACAGGAAGTGAGGGTAAATCTCTCGGCCCAGGATAGCAGTACAAACCCGACTCGTCATCACTCACTCCATCCAAAACTAAGAAAAAAATTTTGGTTGGACATTTGCTGGCAGCTCTGCTTGTCAGAGCTTTTATTCAGTCTCATTTATAACAATTTCCAAATAAACTAGCTTTGTGGACCATTTTATTTATTCTGGTGCCAACTATCTTTTGGTCAGAGGTGTAACTAGAACCTTCAGGGCCCCCCTGTAAGAAACCATGAAGGGCCCCCCGGACTCCTGGACGGAGCCCTTCCCTTCAAGCCTAGGGCTCTTCCCACTGATCCTGGGGCCCTTTACTCTCATTACGGGACCCTTTCACAAGTTCTGCAGTGGGCTCCCTTGCTGCCATCTTGGGTCCTTCCCCAGGGTGGTGGAATGCCAGGACCCGGTTGCAAGTGTGACCTTTGCGATCCTAAAAGTTCACCCACTGGTGTCAGTAGTTTTTATTTTTTGGTATTTTAATTGTATTTTTTATCATTTTATTTATATATTTTTTTTACAATGTCACTGACTATGACTCTGTCCATTTAGAAAAGGAAGGAGCTGACACAGGCCCCCTGGAGCATTAGGCCAGGTTGCAGTTGCAACCCCTGCAACCCCTGTAGTTACGCCCCTGCCTTTGGTATTCATGCTTGAAATGAAAGGAGGAATATGACGTGGCAATGAGCGATAAGGATAGGTGTTTTCAGACACTGGTTCCTGCAAGTTATACCATCCAGGGCATCACTGGTGATCTGCAAAGCTCAGCAGGCATGGCAACCCCAGCCCACTTCCTAAGAGTTCCAAGTAAAGGACTAGGAGAGTCAACATTCACTGTTCCAGAAAGAGAAGTGTAGCGCAGTATAGACATGCCAAAAAGACTGAAGGCCACGGAACACAGATTGAGTCATTATACAACAGCTCTGCGTTATTTTTATATTCAGAAGAAAGGGACTCTTATAATCTTCTGGAATGTTATGAAGTAGACATGACTCCGGGCCATCAGCTATCTTTACAGGGATCACAAATTTTTAATGCGCTCTAACTGCCTCCATATTGGCAGTCCAACGTTTGGCCAGTTTTAAGGACATTCAGATACAGAACGGTAAAGTAGTGGAAAATACGCAGCTAGAGCTGAAGGTAAATAGTATGGGATATAATGTTTCACTAAGAACAAAAGGGGAATCTACACGAGTGAAAAGAAGCATGATGTCACCCAAGGTGGAGGCACAGTAAGATCTCGGATAAAAGGGAACATACAGGGTATGACTGGCGGCCTCGTGTTTTTCCTACCTCCCAGAGACAGAGAAAGTCACCTTCTCCTCCTGTCAGACAAGTCTGCACAGTTATTATATCATATCCCCAATTAGAAAGAAATGTACAACCCGATAGGGACATCGTATGCAAAGGCTGTACAGCAGTGGGGGCCAATCAGTTCAGTTCTAAAGCCTCCTGAGGAGACCCCTTGCCCTTCTAATGAGTTGGAGATGACATAATTCATGATTTTCATGAACAGGTTAGGACACTGGAAGAAATATGTGTTATTGATTTACATTTGATCAAGGTATCCTAGTTTATATTCCAGGGGAGCAGCTCAATACACAGGATAATATGTTACATATATGGGAACTCTTTGGCCTGCCAAAGGAATTGTAATGAAGGTAAATCTGCCAGATAGCACAACCATGTCTTTGGCCTCCACTCTAGTACAGCACAGCTTGGTCTACACCAGTGTTTCTCTACCTTTATTCAATCAAAGCTCCTTTTAAAATGATGGACAATCTCGAGCCACCCTTCAAAATGATGGGCAATCTCGAGCCACCCTACAAAACTATGGGCAATCTCGAGCCACCCTACAAAACTATGGACAATCTCGAGCCACCCTTCAAAATGATGGGCAATCTCGAGCCACCCTACAAAACTATGGACAATCTCGAGCCACCCTTCAAAATTATGGACAATCTCGAGCCACCCTTCAAAATTATGGACAATCTCGAGCCACCCTTCAAAATTATGGACAATCTCGAGCCACCCTTCTAATCTATGGGCAACCCCGAGCCACCCTTCTAATCTATGGGCAACCCCGAGCCACCCTTCGAAATTATGGACAATCTCAAGCCACCCTTCAAAATTATGGACAATCTCGAGCCACCCTCCAAAATTATGGACAATCTCGAGCCACCATTAAGAAGTATGGACAATCTCGAGCCACCATTTAAAATTATGGACAATCTCGATCCACCCTTCAAAAATTATGGACAATCTCGAGCCACCCTTCAAAAATATGGACAATCTCGTGCCACCCTTCAAAATTATGGACAATCTCGTGCCACCCTTCAAAATTATGGACAATCTCGTGCCACCCTTCAAAATCATGGACAATCTCGAGCCACCCTTCAAAATGATGGACAATCTCGAGCCACCCTTCAAAATGATGGACAATCTCGAGCCACCCTTCAAAATGATGGACAATCTCGAGCCACCCTTCAAAATGATGGACAATCTCGAGCCACCCTTCAAAATTATGGACAATCTCGAGCCACCCTTCAAAATTATGGACAATCTCGAGCCACCCTTCAAATTATGGACAATCTCGAGCCACCCTTCAAATTATGGACAATCTCGAGCCACCCTTCAAAATTATGGACAGTCTTGAGGCACCTCATTCTAATACTTTTACACGGGGCTTCTTTTCTCAGAGAATAGGTGCAGGAACTCCCCCCTTTCCGAGTCATTTCTTGTCTCTGCCCCCTACCCATCTCTGAGCACCGTCCTTTGAATCCAAACCTACCCAACTCCCAGTACTGCCCCTTTTAGAAAATACAAAGCCAAGTATCATTCATATGTAATTTGTTAATGATAACAAGAAAAGCAGTAAAACAGATTCCCTGCAGCCAGCAACAATAGACCCCCTGCCCCAGCAATGATGGAGCCCTGCAACAATATACCCCAAGCAACAACAACAGATATCTCAGCAGCCGCAATCAAACCCCTCCCTCAGCAATGGATCCCCTTCAGCAACACTTGACCCCCGAGAAACATAAGACCCCCCAGCAACAACAGATCTCCCAGCAGCCACAATCAAACCCCTCCCTTAACATTGGATCCCCTTCAGCAACAATTGACCCCCCAGGAACAACAGATCTCCCAGCAGCCACAATTAAACCCCTTCCTCAACAGTAAATTCCTTCCAGCAACAACTGACCCCCCCAGGAACATAAAATCCCCACCAGCAACAATAGACCTCCCCATCAACAATAGACCAACACACAAATATAGACCCCCGCCAGCAATAATAAATCCCCCAGCAGCCAGCAGCAATAGACTCTACAGCACACCCCAGCCTCCCCTTGCAATTACATAAAGTACATTCAGTGCTAGAGGTGCCAGAACTGCGTTTCCCCATGTTCCTGCCCTGGTTTTACATAATGCAGCAACATCAATACACGTAGGACACCCAACGTTGGAGGTGATTTATTCTTCCAAACCAAATACACTTTTGCAAACTGGAACTGACTAGTATTCCAATGTTTCTCTTCTCCCTCAGTTTTTCCTCATCACTTAGCTAATGAGACCCCAGAGCTGATGGAGAGAGGCAAGTGAGGGTCAAACAAGGATAATATGCAGACAATTGACATCCTTCTTATCAACTGATGATGTCATTGGTCGTTGGGAGGTTTGCAGCTAGAAGGTTGTAATTGTGCACAATGAAAAGCTGTGGCTTTGTGTAACTAAAAGCTGCTTTCATCCACCCACTGGCTTGTGTACAATTTTGAGGCAATGTTTAGGCATTTTGCCAAGGCACCCCTGAAGAAGCCTCAAAGCAACCCAGGTTGAAAAAGGCTGGTCTAGATCTCTGGTACTATACACAACTTGTAGTCTGCACAAATAAGCAGTAGCGTGGATGTGGTCATCTTATCTATGAGCCTGCAGATAGAAACAGTCATACCAACATGGCAAATAGACAAGTAAACAGACAAGTCAGTAGAGTTCAATATTGAGTTGGCCCACCCTTTTCAGCTATAACAGCTTCAACTCTTCTTGAAGGCTGTCCACAAGGTTTAGGAGTGTGTCTATGGGGATGTTTGACCTCTCTAGAAGCGCATTTGTGAGAAGACCTGGCTCACAGTCTCCGCTCGAATTCATTCCAAAGGTGTTCTATCGGGTTGAGGTCAGGACAGTCAAGTCCCTCCACCCCAAACATGTCTTTATGGACCTTGCTCTGTGCACTGGTCCAAACCATTTGGTGGAGGGGATTATGGTGTGGGGTTGTTTTTTAGGGGTTAGGCTTGGCCCCTTAGTTCCAGTAAAGGGAACTCTTAAGGCGTCAGCATACCAAGATATTTTGGACAATTTCATGCTCCCAACTTTGGTACACTGGATAATGGTACAGCTCCATCCCCAGAGAATAAAATACACCATATTGTCTAAAGTATTGGGACGCCTGCCTTTACACACACATGAACTTTAATGGCATCCCAGTCTTAAGGGCCATACACACTATCAGATTATCTGAAGACTTTTTCCTTCAGATTTACCTTTTCTATGTAGTGCAAGGGCCTGCCGGATTGCATACAAATTGAAAGTGTTTAGGTTTGACCTCATATTATATGGTTTTGGTAAGTCTACAGACAAAAGTCTTCAGATAATCTGATAGTGTGTATGGCCCATTAGTCCGTAGGGTTCAATATTGAGTTGGCCCACCCTTTGCAGCTATAACAGCTTCAACTCTTCTGGGAAGGCTGTCCACAAGGTTTAGGAGTGTCTATGGGAATGTTTGACCTTTGCGCTACCACAGTGTAAATAACATCTAATCATACTAATTGAACACACTGTGTATGTGAACATATATTCTACTGAATGAGTTGCTGGAGACATCTAGGTTCCTACAGGTAAAAGCAGTATATTGCTGTATATAGTGAAGCTCTCCCCCACAGTTATTGCCTTCTGTTTCACTTGACCCCCCCCCCCCCCCTTCTAGATTGTAAGCTCTAACGAGCAGGGCCCTCTAATTCCTCCTGTATTGAATTGTATTGTAACTGTATTGTCTTCCCTCATATTGTAAAGCGCTGCGCAAACTGTCGGCGCTATATAAATCCTGTATAATATAAGAATATAAAAAAACTATAGTGTATTTTATTCTCTGGGGAGGGAGTTGCGCCATTATCCAGTGTACCAAGGCCTTTTACCAATACTATTCAAGGAGGATATGATTTATGGGGTATGCATGTAAAATACTGACCAGTAATACCGATTTTTGGCATTTTTCCCCCCCCCCTGATTTAACCACTTGCCGACCAGTCACATTGACTGTACTGCGGCAAAGTGGCTCGTTCCCGTCCAGCGACGTAGACCTACGTCGCTGGACTCCTCCCCCTGTGGACCGCCGGAGGCTCGCTCCCGCTGATTACTGATTACTGTAGTAATGTCACTGGTACCCCCAAAAGTGTCAAAAATGTCAGTCAAGGGTCCGATCTGTCCGCCTCAATGTTGCAGTCCCGCAAAAAAAAAAAAAATCGCAGATCGCCACCATTAAAAAAAAAAACACCAAAAATGACAGAAATCTTTCCCTTAGTTAGTAAACGCAATAACTTTTGCGCAAACCAATCAAAATACGCTTATTGTGATTTTTTTTTTACATATGTAGCAGAAAACAAATTGGGCAAAAATTTAAAAAAAATTTAGATTTTTACATTTTTTTGGGGGGGGAATTTCATATAAAAAAATGTGAAAAATATTGTTATTTTTTCAAAATTTACGCTCTTTTTTTGTTTATAGCGCAAAAAGTAAAAAATCGCACAGGTGATCAAATACCACCAAAAGAAAGCTCTGTTTGTGGGAAAAAAAAAGACGTAAACTTCGTTTGGGTATGGCGTCGCATGACCGCACAATTGTCAGTTAAAGTCGCACAGTGCCGAATCGCAAAAAGTGGCCCAGACATAAGACAGCAAAATCCTCCGGTGGTAAAGTGGTTAAACATGGTGCAAGTTTACTGATTTGTTCTTTCCTGTGTGTACAGGCCCATTGAAAACAATAGGCTGCATTCAGATTTAGATCATTTTGCAGGCCCGTGTGCAAGACCCCCTAAAGATTGTTAGCTGCAGTAAAATTTAGAAAGGAAAGCACATTTAGTGTTCTGGAATTTACATATCTCAGAAATCCTGGGAGGTCCAAGTTTTTGCTCTTCTTCATTCTCAAAAAAATCTTTGAGCAAGAAGATAGTAAATACTTTGAAGCATAATTCCCCGTTCTCATGGTGAAGAGAGACGGTGAAAGGCTGCTGGAAGAACACAGGCACCAGCGCTCTCCAGTCTGCATCTCAAGCTGGACCACAACAAAGGAGCGTCAGTGTGCCAGTCAGTGTGCAGCCTTCATAGTATGTGGCCTGCAGCTGTGTGTGTCCTTATCTGTATAGAAATAGATCATTTCATGAGAAGGATAAGGAACCATGGAATGAACCATCCTTTTGTTTTTTACACAGAGAAAGTGATTGTAAAGTCTCTGTTTTTTTTTTTAAATAACAAACATGTCATACTTACCCCCTCTGTGCAGTTGGTTTTGCACAGAGCAGCCCGGATCCTCCTCTTCTCAGGTCCCTTGTTGCTGCTCCTGGCCCCTCCCTCCTGTTGAGCGCCACCACAGCAAGCCGACATGGAGCTGCCGTTCGGCCCTGCTCCTCTCTCTCTCTCCTGATTGGGTAATTGACTTTGATTGACAGCCTCACGAGCCAACGGTGCCGCTGCTGTGTCTCAGCCAGTCAGGAGGCCGAGGGACTCGTGGATATCGCTCAGGTAAGTATTAGGGGCTGCTACACACCTTCTGACTTTACAACTCCTTTAAGCCCCGTACACTTAGGCAGAATGTAATGAGAAATTTGCCTTTTCTAAAAAAAAAAACCCGGCCGACATTTGGTCCGTGTGTATGTCGGTCTGTCGGACTTGCATGCTGGAAAACCAGAAGCCGGCCGGCACAATTCTTCCCAGTGACACCAACAATGGGGCTAAATGGCATCAATGATGGGGCAAAATTCTTCCTAATGATAATATCAATGGGGCCCAAAGACACCAATGATGGGGCACAATTCCTCCCAATGACACCAACAATGGGCCAAAATTCTTCCCAATGATACTAACAATAGGGCTAAATGGCATCAATGATGGGGCACAATTCTTCCTAATGATACCATCATTAAGGCCCAAAGACAACAATGATGGGGCACAATTCCTCCCAGTGACACCAACAATGGGGCTAAATGGCACCAATGATAGGGCACAATTCTTCCCAATGACACTAAAAATGGGGCCCAAAGACACCAATTATGGGATACAATTCCTCCCAGTGACACAAACAATGGGGCTAAATGGCACTAATGATGGGGCACAATACCTCCCAGTGACACCAACAATGGGGCTAAATGGCACCAATGACATGGCACAATTCTTCCCAATGACTCCAACAATGGGGCTAAAGGGCACCAATAATGGGCCACAATTCTTCCTAATGACACCAACAATGGGGCTAAATGACAACAATGATGGGGCACAATTCTTCCCAGTGACACCAACAATGGGGCTAAAGGGTACCAATGACATGGCACAATTCTTCCCAATGACTCCAACAATGGGGCTAAAGGGCACCAATTGATGGGGCACAATTCTTCCCAATGACATCAACAACAGGGCTAAATGGCATCAATGATGGGACACAATTCTTCCCAAGGACACCAACAATTGGGCCCAATGACACCAATGATGGGGCATAAATGGCATCAGTGATGGAGCACAATTCTTCCCAATGACACCAACAATGGGGCTACACGGCACCAATGATGGGGAACAATTCTTCCCAATGACACCAACAATGGGGCTACACGGCACCAATGATGGGGCACAATTCTTCCCAATGACACCAACAATAGGACTAAACAACACCAATGATGGGGCACGGCACAGTTCTTCCCAGTGATACCAACAATTGGCCAATGACACCAATTGATGGGGCAAAATTCTTCCCAATGACATCAACAACAGGGCTAAATGGCACCAATGATGGGGCACAATTCTTCCTAATGAAACCAGCAATAGGGCTAAACTGCACCAATGATGGGACACAATTCTTCCAAGTGACACCAACAATGGGGCTAAATGGCAATAAATGATGGAGCACAATTCTTCCCAATTACACCAACAATGGGGCCCAACAACACCAATGATGGGGCACAATTCCTCCCACTGCCACCAATGATGAGGGATTGTATACTCCCACTGTCGCTGGTACATTTTGTACTCCCGATGGCCCCAGTCCGGCCCCCCTAAAGTCTAAAGTAAGGTGGCCCTTTGTTTAAAATGTTTGGAGACCCCTGATCTAGAGTACACAGTATATCTGCCTTTATGCCTTTAGTAAATCAACCCCATGGTGGGGGGGGGGGGGGGATGTTAACCAACTGATCCAGGAAAGTCATTGGGCTGCCTGAGTAACAGGGAATAACTGCCATTTAATCCTGGTAGAATGTTATCTCCTTCCTTCCTCCTATTCAGCAATCCCAGCATGTAGTATGTCACATTTACTGATTTTTGTTTTTTATTGGTAGAGCCAGATGGACTTGTGTCTTTTTTTCAACCTGACTAACGATGTAACTATGTAACATTTATCTCGCTAACAATGCATCTTTAGTTTCTGAGCGATTTAATTACAGCCTGAGTGTGTGATAACATGTTGTAATAACAGAAAATCCCCATATAAATAAGGCAAGCCACTTGCTGCGGCCCATCAGAATTATCCATCTGCTTCAGATGACGTGCCAACATGTAACATGGAAAACACAGTGTGAGGATTTCAGGCTACAAAGCATTACAAATCAATGCGGTGATAAATGTTCCAAAGGAAAAATCCGGAGCGTTACCCGTGCAGAGAGAGGCGAGATCGCGGCTCGCATTGCTGGGAGATTTCCTTCAGTCCCACCCCATATATTCAACACGTGGGGAGACGCACAGGGACTGATTTACTAAAAACTGGAGAGTGCAAAATCTGGGGAATGGTAGCCAATCAGCTTCCAGCTTTTATAGTCAAAGCTTAAAGCGTAACTCCACTTTTGTTGAGAAAAAAACATTCCCCTCTGGGTGATCTCTGTACATTGCAGGGATTGTAACAAACTTTGTTGCAGATTCCTTCCTTTTGTTATTCTGAAGAAATCATTGTTTGTTCCTTTGTACTGAGTGGGTCTAATGGGTGTGGTTTCATAATTATCAATCAGCTGTGCATCTGCAGGACTCTAATGAGGAAATCTGCTGGGCCTGCATCCCTTTAGATGTGTTCCTATTGGGAGTATCTAACCAAAAATGACATTTTTGTTGCAGGGGATGCCAGAAATCTGACTTGTATCTTAGTGCAGAGTTCTGGGAAAATTGGTGAGCCAATCACACAAGCAGGAAATGATGTTTCTGGGGGTGTGGTCAGTATATATTCTGTGTACAGAACATCTCCAGGGTAGCCATATTGTATTGCATTTTCAGAAAATTACAACAACTGCAGATTGAAATCAAAAGGTAATGTTTAATAACGTGAAATTACAAAATGATTTGTGTCGCAATTGTATACGCTATATTGTTTTTTATTTATTTGCTATTTTTTTCCCCTACGAAAGTGGAGTTACCCTTTAAGTGAACAAGCTAAAGTTAGAAGCTGATTGGCTCCCATGCACAGTTGCACCAGATTCTGCACTCTCCAGTTTTAGTAAATCAACCCCACAGCGGTAAAGCTAAACTACGTTATAGAAGCTAGATATGTGTATATGTGTTAATCAGGGCTGCTGAAATGCAGAAATCACGGGGCCCCGTACAGCCTACCTGGCAGGGCCCCACCTCGTATATATCAAAACGACATTTTCACTAAAAATATACTAAAATCCTTCTTAGAGGACACAAAGATAACAAAGAAGCTGTGTGAGTTAGCCCTTTTTTAAATACAGTGGTGTCCTCTGCCCCTCTTCACATCGCTCCCCCTCAGAGTGTTGTCCTCTGCCCCCCTTCACATCGCTCCCCCTCAGAGTGTTGTCCTCTGCCCCTCTTCACATCATCCCTCCCCCAGAGTGTTAACCTCTGCCCCCCTTCACATCATCCCTCCCCCAGAGTGTTGTCCTCTGCCCCTCTTCACATCGCCCCCCCCACAGTTTTGTCCTCTGTCCCCCTTCACATCATCCCTCCCCCAGAGTGTTGTCCTCTGTCCCCCTTCACAACATCCCTCCCCACAGTAGTGTCCTCTGCCCCCCTTCACAACATTCCTCCCCCACACACACACAAACACAGTAGTGTCCTCTGTCCCCCTCCACATCATCCCTCCCCCAGGGTGTTGCCCTCTGTCCCCCTTCACATCATCCCCCCCTCCCCAAAGTAGTGTCCTCTGCCCCCCTTCACATCATCCTTCCTCCAGAGTGTTGTCCTCAGCCCCCCTTCACATCATCCTTCCTCCAGAGTGTTGTCCTCTGCCCCCCTTCACATCATCCTTCCTCCAGAGTGTTGTCCTCTGCCCCCCTTCACATCATCCCTCCCCCAGAGTGTTGTCCTCTGCCCCCCTTGACATCATCCCTTCCCCAGAGTGTTGTCCTCTGCCCCCCTTCACATCATCCCTCCCCCAGAGTGTTGTCCTCTGCCCCCCTCACAACATCCCTCCCCCCTCCACACAGTAGTGTCCTCTGTCCCCCATCATATCATCCCTCCCCCAGAGTGTTGTCATCTGTCCCCCCTCACAACATCCCTCCCCCTCCACACAGTAATGTCCTCTGCCCCCCTTCCCATCACCCCCCCCCCCCACACACACACACAGTAGTGTCCTCTGTCCCCCTTCACATCATCCCTCCTCCAGAGTGTGTCCTCTGCCTACCTTCACATCACCCCCCCCTTACCTACAGTAGTGTCCTCTGCCCCTTCACCCCCCTCCCACCGTACTGTCCTATGACCCCCTTCACATCACCCCCCAACAGTAGTGTCTTCTGCCCCCTTCACATCATCACCCCCAACAGTAGTGCCATAGGACCCCCTTCACATCATCACCCCCAACAGAAGTGTCCTTTGCCACCCTTCCCATCACCCCCCCTACAGTCGAGTCCTCTGCCCCCCTTCACATCATCCCTCCCCCAAAGTAGTGTCCTCTGCCCCCTTCACATCCGTACCCCCACAATAGTGTCCTCTGCCCCCCTTCACATCACCCCCCCCCCCACAGTAGTGTCCTCTGCCCCCCCTACACATCACCCCCCCCCCCACAGTAGTGTCCTCTGTCCCCCCCCCTTCACATCACCCCCCCACAGTAGTATTCTCTGCCCCCCTTCACATCACCCCCCCCCCCCCCACACACACACACACAAACCCACAGTAGTGTTCTCTGTCCCCCTTCACATCATCCCTCCCCCAAAGTGTTGTCCTCTGTATTTAAATATTTAGTGTTAAGTATTAAGTATTTAAATATAAGAATGTAAATAAAAGAAAAAAGGCAATGATTGGGCAGTGTAAAGAGAACAGATAATAAGCAAAGAGCAGTAACCAATCAGATGTAAGACAATATCTAATTGGCTGGCATACTTTGCAGATGATCATTCCTGATTGCCCTTCACTTCTACATAAGACCACATTCTGTTAATGCCACAAGTATTGGGATCTTACCGTCATCCAGATACGCCTGGTCCAGGTTCTGCTCCTGCTTCACAGTGACACCAGAAGGGGAGATTTCCTTCTGCTCTGCACCCGGAGGGATGTTTTTCGGAGGCCTCTGGCTGCTGGACTGTTGCTGGATGACGGTTGGGTAGGGAATGGGACTTATTCTCTGTGCTTGGCTGGGCCGGGACAGATTAGGAGTGAAGTCGGAGCACATTATGTGCTGAAACTCCTGGTGGCTTCCACACCTCATCTGGTGATTGGTGGGAGAGTAATGAATGACTGGAGATGGCTGTGGGTTGGCCACAGAATGGACAGGAGAGCCGGCGTGGACGAGAACCGATCTGTGAGCCTCAGGGACTGCAATATGCGAGGCCACCAGGGAAGGTTGATGGAAGCCCAGTTGACTTGGGCTCAGACTTTTGCTTCTCTGGTAGGCAGCGGCTGATGGACTCTGTTGCGGATATCGAGAATCGGGAGATGGAAGACCGGGTCGTACTTGCTGACAGGAGATCAAGTTGGCCACCAGGCAGGATGGAGAATCATTATTCAATGGATGCTGGGAGTAGTAACTCTGTGGAATAGACCCCAGGGCGCTGTGTGCACTGCTGACCACTATGGGAGAATTGTACTCATCAAGAGGTTCTGTTTTAATGGATGGTACTGAAATACAGGTAGAAAAAACAAAAATTGTCTATTAGTATATAAATCGGAGGAGCAGGAGCTTGCTGGCATTACAAAGGTGCAAGGGAACACATCTTTGTTTATAAAAGGCAAGGCTAAAAAGTTATAAAAAGTTATAAAAAGTTATCAGGCAATTACACCACCTTGAGCAGTGAGTCCTTGTCTCTTCATTTGTAGGATGTTGCCTACCTCTATACTACAACAGGGATATGCAACTTGTGGCCCTCCAGATGTTGCAGAACTACAAGTCCCATGAGGCATAACAAGAATCTGACAGCCACAAGCATAACACCCACAAGCAGAGGCATGATGGGACTTGTAGTTTTGCAACAGCTGGGGGGCCACAGTTTGCATACCCCTGTACTAGAATCCAGTGGTGTATTTAGGTTTTGTGCTGCCCTAGGCCAGACTAAACTCATGCATCCCCTAATTTAACTACAACCCACCCCCTTCCTGTCAAGGCCACACCCCTTCCTGTTTTTTTTTTTTCAGAATTGTCGCTCTTTTTTTGTTTATACCGCAATAAATAAATATCGCACAGGTGATCAAATACCACCAAAACAAAGCTCTATTTTTGGGAAAAACAGGAAAAAGGTCATCAAATTTATTTGGGTACAATGTTGCAGGACAATGTCTGTTAAACACTTAAGCCCCGGAGGATTTGGCTGCTCGAAGACCAGGGCCTATTTTGCGATTCGGCACTGTGTGACTTTAACGGACAATTGCGCGGTCGTGCGACGCTGTACCCAAATGAAATTGACGTCCTTTTTTCCCCACAAACAGAGCTTTCTTTTGGTGGTATTTGATCACCTGTGCGACTTTTTGATCATGCGCTATAAACCAAAAAATATCCTGCGGATCGCCGTAGTATACGCGCAGCCAGCAGTATATATAGAGGTTAACGTCAGGACTTATAAACAGAGCTGAATGCAGAAGAAGGATGGGGGGGGCTTTAGTAACCTGGTGTTGAGCACTCTCCTGGTGTTGAGCACCAATCAAGAATAAACGATTGAAGAAATGGCAGATCTATTTTTATTTGACTCTAATGTTTAAAAAAGACGACCATCAAGATCAAAACTGCCAACATATCTTTGAACAATCAGGCCAACACATGAAGACCAGCTTCCTGCTTTTATGGAAAAATGGATTATAATGTGTAAAACGCGTAAAGTAGGGATAACGGCTCTCTGCGGTGAGCAAGAGAACACTCTGTTGACTGCACTTTGGAAACGTCTTGGTCCTGCCTGAGTATTGATTATCTTGTTCTCTACAGAGAGGAAACTGTATATATGTTTGACGTTGACATAAAGACATTCTGTTCACATCCAATAAGTCTAGGAGCCCAAGGAGGTAAAAACAAAGTTAAAGCCAGACTCCAGGCATACATCCCACCGGCCATTTTATTAGGTACACCTGTTCAATTGCTTGGTAACACAAATTGCTAATCAGCCGATCACATGGCAGCAACTCGATGCATTTAGGCATCTAGACGTGCTGAAGACGACTTGCTGAAGTTCAGACTGAGTATCAGAATGGGGAAGAAAGGGGATTTAGGTGACTTTGAAGGTGGCATGGTAGTTGGTGGCAGACGGGCTGGTCTCAGTATTTCTGGGATTTTCACACACAACCATCTCTCGGAATTAAAGAGAATGGTGGGAAAAAGAGAAAATATCCAGTGAGCGTCAAAAATAAAAGTTGGACAAGGAGCAGATCCAATATACGATCAAGCCAAAAGGCTGGGAGGGTACACGGATCGCAACCTGCCAGGAGTGTGGGACTTTGGAGGCATAGATAGGGTGGTAAGAACAATTTATCAAGGACCAGTGAGCGGCAGTTGTGTGGAGGGAAATGCCTTGTTGATGTCAAGAGGTCAGAGGAGAAAGGGCAGACTGGTTCCAGATGATAGAAAGACAACAGTAACTCAAATAACCTCTCGTTACATCCAAGGTATGGAGAATACCACCTCTGAATCCACAACACATCGAACTTTGAAGCAGACGGGCTACAGCAGCAGAAGACCACACCGAGTACCACTCCTGTCAGCCAAGATCAGAAAAGCAAGGCTACAGATACGGACAGGATCATCAACATTGGACAATAGAAGATTGCCTGGTCTGATGAGTCTCGATTTCAGCTGCGACATTCAGATGGTAGGGTCAGAAATTGGAATAAACAACATGAAAGCATGGATCCATCCTGTCTTGTATCATTGGTTCAGGCTGGTGGTGGTGGTATAATGGTGTGGGGGAGGAGGAGGTAACGGTTCAGGCTGGTGGTGGTGGGGGGGATATTTTCTTGGAACACTTTGGTCCCCCAAGTACTAAATGAGTGTCATTTAAATGCCCTGTCCTACCCGAGTATTGTTTCTGACCATGTCCATCCCTTTAGGACAGTGATGGTGAACCTTGGCACCCGAGATGTTTTGGAACTACACTTCCCATGATACTCAACTACACTACAGAGTGCATGAGCATCATGGGAAATGTAGTTCCAAAACATCTGGGGTGCCAAGGTTCGCCATCACTGCTGTGGGACTACAGTGTCCCCATCTTCTGATGGCTCCTTCCAGCGGGATAATGCACCATGTCACAAAGCTCCAATCATCTCACCACTGGTTTCTTCACCATGACAATGAGGTCACTGTCCTCCAATGGCCTCCACACTCACCACATCTCATCCAATAGAGAACCTTTGGGATGTGGTGGAACAGGAGAATGGCATTACGGATGTGTAGCCGACAAATTTGCAGTAACTGCGTGATATTATCATGTCACTATGGAGAAAAATCTCTGAGGAACGTTTCCAACACCTTGTTGTATCTCTGCCATGAAGAATGAAGGCAGTTCTGAAGGCAAAAAAGAGGTCCAGACCGGTACTAGCAAGATGTACCTAATAAAGTGGCCGGTGAGTGTATGGAAGCTGTTTTACCAGTTAAGCGACTGGCAAATGTTTTCTAGGAAATCCTCAGGGTTTACACAACTCTGCTAGACAGCAGAGTCAAATTGTTGACCTTAACCTCCTTTACTGCAGTTATGCAATACAGCCTGGTCACTTCCCAACCTACGACATGGAGAGTGAAGGAACAGCAGCAGAAACCGATATGGTTATCTCTCTTCTCCAATCATCATGTTCTTTCTCAGTACCAGTGCTTACGGGCCATACATGGGTCCAATTACGGGCCATACATGGGTCCAATTACGGGCCATACATGGGTCCAATTCCGAAATAATTTTCTTTTGAAAATCGTAACTAAAAGATTTTTCATTTGATTTTCGACCATTAGTGGGCTGCAGCAATTTTCGAGCGGCCATCAAATTGGCACGTTGGAGATTTTATGAAAAATAAACTAATATCTAATCAATGATGGGAGAATTGTAGGAGAAATATAATCACATAAGAAATGTGCATGAGCTGTGACCTGAAAAGAAAAGAAGATTCCCGGCCTCTAAAATTCTTTTCTGTAGCAACATGAGATGAAATTGAAGGCTTGGTTGGTCGATCTTCTAAATCAATGTTGGCGCCATCTGATCACAAAACGCACAAAATAACAGATATTCGAGAGAAGATTTGTTTGGAATTTGGCCCATGTATGGCCTGCATTAGAGTCCTGATCCAACCTCTTCTAAATCGACTTCTATTTAGGCAGTTACAAGATTCAGGTATGGGCAGTTGGGCACTAGTTGCATTAAAAATATGTTTGACGATTTAGTGCACAATATACAGTATAATACTACAATAAATGGTGTATTTTCTATCTGCCTGGAGTTCAAATTAAAGAACATTTCTGATATATATATATATATTCTTTAATTTGAACTATATATAAATAATACCAAATTACCAAAAGTATTGGGACGCCTGCCTTTATACACACATGAACATTAATGGCAATCCAGTCTTGGTCTCTAGAGTTCAATATTGAGTTGGCCCACCCTTTGCAGCTATAACAGCTTCAACTCTTCTGGGAAGGCTGTCCACAAGGTTTAGGAGTGTGTTTATGGGAATGTTTGACCATTCTTCCAGAAGGGCATTTGTGAGGTCAGGTACTGAGAAGGCCTGGCTCACAGTCTGCGCTCTAATTCATCCCAAAGGTGTTCTATCTGGTTGAGGTCCACACTCTGTGCAGGTCAGTCAAGTTCCTCCACCCCAAACTCGTTCATCCAATGTCTTTATGGATGTTGGTTTGTGCACTGGTCCAAATAATTTGGTAAAAGGGGGATCATGTGGGGTTGTTCTTCAGGGGTTGGGCTTGGTCCCTTAGTTCCAGTGAAGTAAGGCGTTAGCATAACAAGACATTTCAAAGGTGTTCTATCGGGTTGAGGTCAGGACTCCGTGCAGGCCAGTCAAGTTCCTCCACCCTAAACTCACTCATCCATGTCTTTATGGACCTTGCTTTGTGCACTGGTGCGCAGTCATGTTGGAACAGGAAGGGGCAATCCTCAAACTGTTCCCACAAAGTTGGGAGCATGAAATGGTCCAAAATGTCTTGGTATGCTGACACCTTAAGAGTTCCCTTCACTGGAACTAAGGGGCCAAGCCCAACCCCTTGAAAAACAACCCCACCCCATAATCCCCCCTCCACCAAATGATTTGGACCAGCGCACAGAGCAAGGTCCATAAAGACATGGTTGAAGTTTGGGGTGGAGGAACTTGACTGGCCTGCACAGAGTCCTGACCTCAACCCGATAGAACACCTTTGGGATGAATTAGAGTGCAGACTACGAGTCAGGACATCTCATCCAACATCAGTGCCTGACGGCACAAATGTGCTTCAGGGAGAATGGTCAAACATTCCCATAGACACTCCTAAACCTTGTGGACGGCCATCCCAGAAGAGTTGAAGCTGTTATAGCTACAAAGGGTGGGCCAACTCAATATTGAACCCTACGGACTAAGACTGGAATGTCCATGTGTGTGTAAAGGCAGGCGTCCCAATACTTTTGGTAATATTATATTATAATCTATCTATCTATCTATCTATCTATCTATCTATCTATCTATCTATCTATCTATCTATCTATCTATCTATCTATCTATCTATATAGATAGATATATACATATATAGATATATATATATATAGAGATATAGATATATATATATAGATATATATATATATCTATATATATATATCTTTAATGAAAAGAGTTTTAAAGGGGATGATGCTCTATAGCAGGGATTTCCAAACTACGGCCCTCCAGTTGTTCAGGAACTACAATTCCCATCATGCCTAGTCATGTCTGTGAATGTCAGAGTTTTACAATGCCTCATGGGATGTGTAGTTCTGCAACAGCTGGAGGGCCGTAGTTTGGGAATCCCTGCTCTATAGCCTAGCTCATGGGGGCTCAACCTGTGGCCCTCCAGCTGTTGCGAAACTGCAAGTCTCATCATGCCTCAGCCTTTAGAAATCTTGCTTGTAACTATCAGCCTTGCAATGCCTCATGGAACTTGTAGTTTTGCAACAGCTGGAGGGCCACAGGTTGAGCCCCCAGGCTTAAAACCATCATATCATGGTTATTGTATGTCTTTGTCAATGAGCATATGAATAATTCATGAATTACGCAATGAAGTCAAATCGTCATACAATAAACCACATGAAGGTGAAAATACCACTACAATGAATGCAGCCCTCTTTGGGGTCACGAGTGTCATTAATCAGGATATTTCACAGCTGGCATGAATCATCATGTGAAAGTCCAATGACCAGCAATATACAGTAAAGTAAGTAAATGTTAAACCACCATACTCGTATACATGGACTGGTGACTCACAAACCAAACATCTACCCAACAATCAAGTCATTTATATTTGGTGCTGAAGATATGCAAGAGGATGATTTATGATTTTACTCATTGCCCTCTATATGAACTCTAAGGAGACCAATGAAAATACACCAAAAGAGCAGAAAAGGCTTTGATTCTCCCTTTAGGTGATAAATGTCATCCTTGTGAAGTGGAGGATGCCATGTTGTTGGTGTGACTTGAGTTTTGAGAGGCTGAAGCCCATCAACCAGTAAGGTAATCCCACCACTGTGTTCCTAGCAAGGTAAATCAACCAGGTAAATACTTCTTCGACTTATTAAACTGCAAAATGATGAATGTAGCACCCTCCTAGGTAGGTGCTAGTAAGAGAGTACAGTTTTGAACTCTGTCTGCTTACCAGAGGGGCTGCAGGTAAATCTATATTGTTCTCTGCCTACCAGAGAGCAGGACCTGTTAGTGAGGTATGTTCATTGTGCTCAGTATGCGATTCATTCAGTCTAGAGGGTGTTTCACGCTGGTCCAATAGGGAGGCAGGTTGGACAGTGGGAGGAAACCTGACGAATGGGTGCATAGGCTTTTGATATAGTCCTGGTGATTGGCAGAAGGCAGGCTGCCTCGGTGCATGTTGGGATACTGTATAAAAGCCAGGAGCACATGTGCTCGGGGTCTTTCATTGGAGAGCGGAGTCCCGCAGGGAGGGGGCGGCTGCTTCTCCTCTGTAGAGATGCCATGCGGTCTCAGGAGGTCATTCTGAAGACCGGAGGAGTGGTCGACAGGAGCTGAACCCAGAGGTCCAGGGAAGCTGACTGAGAGGGGAGACACTGGAGGTCCTGTTGCTGCAGTATTGTGAGTACAGGAATAGGAGTCAAGGGGCCTGACCTGAGGAGGGCCACCCCTGCTCACAAGATAGTCAGTGAACAGGTGTCAGCAGAAAGAGGATGTTAGGGAGAGTATCCTGAAGATAACATATTTTTCATCTGGTCATCTTGTAAGAGAGAGTAAAGAAACCCCATTCATCTAAAGTGGCAGGATGAATTAACAGCCTGGCTGTTCCATATCTACCAGCAAAGTTGTGACAATAGAAGTCCTCAGATATTGTGAATAGTTAAGTTGGGAGTATCCCACTATTCCCTTCTCCTATCCCAATTACAAAATAAACAATCAAAAACCCAATACCCCTAGACTGTTTATTGCTGCGAAGAGCCAACAGGAGCAAGGAGGGATTTAGGAACAGTATCTACTTATAGCCGTGTGTTGGTAACCAGGGGAGCCCGCAGAGTAGGTATCCGCAGTCCCTACCGGGGCAGTGCTGCATGGATAAAAGGACCTCTGCCACAGAGCAAAATGACCTTGTGAGAAGCTTAAGATGGTAGTGACCTTTCCTACTTTCAAGCAACATGTTAGTTCTGGGGCAGTAGCAGGATCTTTATATCAATGCTATTGAAATCGTTCTCCTGAAACTGATAGGGCCTAGAAGCCAGGAAGTGTCCGCTCCTGTTTTTAGGTTTCTCACAGTCTTACCATCATGTGATGCATGAAATACAAGATTTAATGTCAAGCATTCTGGCAGTACCTGGGTGGTAGGCGAAGTGCTGAGCCTGGCTCCTTTTCCTTTTGCCATTTATGACATAGAAGTTCACTTTCACCGGAGAGGTGATGTGCTTGTTGCGGTATTCAGGGACCTCAACGAACAGCATGCTCTGAAATGAGAACGGAGATTGGATGCATTCAGTACTCTAGGGGTAGGTATAATTAAATCGAATCCATTTTTATAAACATGTTCTATAGATTTTTTTAATCTTTAGGCAAAAGATTGAAAACCTCTCCACGTGTGGTACATTTCATGGTCAGAGGGCTTTTCTTTGTTAAGTTACTTGTCAGTCAATGCAGTCCTTAGGTTCCTGGACAGCTAGATGTTTTATCTTTTTAAAGCACAAGACACTTCATGCTCACAAACTAGCTAGGAATGCAAAGGTTTGATGCCCTTAGGAATGTGTCCAGCTTTTGACGTCGCCTGTTGAGGACGAAACGCGTCAAGCTGATGCTCCCATGCATCACTTCCAGCCCAGAGAGTGGAACGCACGCCAGGTAACCAGCAGCGTCCATTACTCTAAACATACAGAGGGTCGTTTCATAATAATAGTGGCGCTTTTTTATGGTTTTATACTATCGTTTTTTACAGTTTTTTTACCTTGTAAGTGCCTTACAAAGAATAAATGCAATAGGATTTTACACTATGAGGGGCTTCCTCTCCATTTGTTGTCTACCTGCAGAAAAAAGGACCCCAGGGACCACAATAGGAGGGAGTCGGTACCTGTGGAAGTCCCCAGAGGGCATCCCAGTGGGATAGGGCCCCCAGAAAGACATACAAGCCTTGCTGACTTTCCCTACTATAAGGTAGGGGAGTCACCAACATCTGGTGAGTGTGGAGTAATTAAACTCTTTTAGGTGGTGAACACACAGGAATCATCCTGGGGGAATTTTGTTGTAGTATGTTTCATATTTGTCACTTTATAGCAATTATCAATAATGATTGGTTTCACCATTATAGTGGTATTTCACAGTATTCACTATAACAGTTGCGGTATTATCCATCCGTTTATGGTTGAGCAGGCGATTTCTGAACATTTACCCTTAGGAACGTGTGTTTTGCACATGAACTACTGTTTATCCCCGTTTATCATTTATTAGGATTAGGGATGTGGTCTTCGGAAACCCATCTTGTTGTCGATCTTTCCCATCTCAAAGTTTTGAACTAGGTTGTTAAACTTACAGGTTGGCTTTTGTCTTTATCCACTGTCGCCTCAGTCTCCCAAATCTGCTGGCCATCTAAAACACAAAAACAGGGAACATTTACTCGCTGATGTGAGCAGTATAAAAGTCGATCAAGAATGTTAATAATTTAAAGCATCTTAAGTTTATAGATTATACACAGCTAACATATAATAATAATAGGGCATCAGAAAATCTTACATAGGCAACGTCTGCCAAACATAATTATCAGCTTTCCCTAGGTTTATAGATACTGTTAACTTTCAAATTATCATGCTATCAAGCCAAAGAACAGGTCCAGAGAGCTGTTTTTTGTCATTCAAGTCCATGGCGTTTATCCTACCACTAGTTGTAATGGCTCCAGCCAAACTCAGGAATATGATAAAAAACCATGTGATAGTGGCGTAACGCGTAAGAGGTGGAGCCAAGGATGTAAGCATGCCATATAGGAAGTCAAGTGGAAGGGAGCTAGTCCAGAGAACACAGAGAGCAGAACTTATCTATTATCCTTAAGGGACCTTTCACACATACGGTCCGTTCAGTTCATCAGTTCAGTCATGTCAAAATGTATCAGTTTATCGTCCGTTTTCATCCATTTTTCATCCGTTTTTTTTACATCCACTACCAATGAAAAACGGACCATTTGTCCGTTTACATCCGTTTTTCGTTCGATTAATTGTTTTGACGGATGAAAAATAGGGCATTCATCTGTTCCAAAAAACAGACATTGACGGAAGCGGATGAAAACAGATGTTAACGGATGATCATCCGTTGTCATCCGTTTTTACATAGAGATGCATTAATGTCCATTTTTCATCCGTCAATGGATGGATTAAAAAACGGACAAACAGATAGTGTGTGTGTAAGGGTCCTTTCACACGGGCGGTCCATATGTCCGTATATCATCCCATCCATTTGCGGATGATATACGGACATAATGAATGTCTATGAGATTGCGGATGTCAGCGGATGACCATTTGCGTCCTTTCAGTTCTGTTCCGTTTTTGGGAACGGAACAGAACCCATTTTTTCCTCCGTTAAAAAAACGGAAAGGATGCAAAATCGGATGTCAGCGGTGTCATCCGCTGACATCCGCAATCCCATAGACATACATTATGTCCGTATAAAATGGATGGGATGATATGCGGACATACGGAATGAATGATACCCGTGTCCGTAAAAAAAAAAAAAAAGTGCCGGAGTGGATCAAAATACGGTCCGCCCGGTGTGAAAGGACCCAAAGGGGCCTAAAGCGGTGTTCTGCCCCCCCCCCCCTCCAAAAATTAAAAGTCAGCAGCTACACATACTTTTAATATTAGGACCTGTCCTGGAGTCCAGCGATGTCGGCGCCCCAGCCGATGTTTAGGCAAGGCGTGCTGCAGGACTCCAGATGTTACATAGTAGTTGAGGTTGAATAAAGACAATCGTCCATCCAGTTCAACCTGTGTAGGTGTGTGTGGACGTATTCATTTCCCATACCCCTGAATGTTTTGATCTTAGAGATGCATGTCCAAGAGTCTTTTAAAAGTAGCCATACTTCCCGCAGTTACTACCATTTGTGGAAGAGAGTTCCACAATATTATTGCCCTTACTGTAAAAAACCCTTTGCGTAGCCTGAGGTTAAATCGCTTCTCCTCTAATCGCATTGAATGGCCTCGTGTCCTCTTGCACTCCTTGCAACTGAATAGTTTTTTTCTATGCTGAGATCACCGTTGAGGTATTTGTAAATCGCCGTCATGTCCCCTCTCAGGCGTCTCTTCTCTAGGGAGAATAAATTGAGCGCTTGTAAACACTCCTCATAATTTAGGTCCTCCAATCCCCTAATTAGTTTAGTTGCTCTTCTTTGGACTCTTTCCAGTTGCAGCACATCCCTTCTGAGGATTGGTGACCAGAACGGGACAGAATATTCCAGGTGTAGCCGGACCAGAGTTTTATAAAGTGTTAGGATTATAGATTTATCTCCGGAATTTATCCCCTATATGTGACCATGATCCAGCTGGGAAACTCAATAGGCGCAAGATGGAGATGCTCCAGCCAGTGAGGGAGCTGACCAGGGGCTTCCGGATGAGGTGAAACAGCCGAGATGCTGGGAATGACATCCGCCTCACAGGTGAAGCCTGACCTGTCGCCCGGAATAGACGTCACAAGCTGGGGGAAGTAGAAGATGGTTAGCCGTGAAGTGTGGGCAACGCTGTATCGAATGGGAAGCTCAAGCAGCTCTTGGGTAACTCTTTGAGCTTGTTGGCATCCAGCAGCAGCTCCTCCAGACTCCGGCTATACATGTAGATCTCCTCCGGGACAGTGATTTATGTCATGACTCTACCAGAGTACAGCGCTTTCCTTACATTGTGTTTTTTCTTTGATCTCATTGGTTTATGAGTTTTGGACAGCAGCGACAACCACAGTAGACTATTAATTTCTCCAGTTGGACAGTGATTCGAGCTCTTGGACATTTGTGTATCAGAAAATCCATGTTATAGTTGATAGAGGGAGGAGAGGAGGACAGATGGAGGAAGGTGTTCATTGCGGTAACGCCTCCATTGTCGTCATCAGAAAGGTAGCACCCCTAGACCCCAACGGAGTCTATCACTTGCCACCTACAATTGGGGACAGATGGAGGAAGGTGTTCACTGCGGTAAGGCCTCCATTGTTGTCATCAGAAAGGTAGCACCCCTAGACCCCAACGGAGTCTATGACTTACCATCTACAATTGGGGACAGATGGAGAAAGGTGTTCACTGTGGTAAGGCCTCCATTGTCGTCATCACAAAGGTAGCACCCCTAGACCCCAACGGAGTCTATGACTTACCACCTACAATTGGGATACAACCCATTGGAAGCAATTCCCTCTACACAGTAACGTGCCGCTGGGCAACCGTGAGCGGCACCTGTCCAGTGCTGTCTTTCACTCAAACTTGAGGAAGGGTCTCTTTATGGCTATCAGTGCATGACAACGCACGTCTTTGATGGAAACGTGTTAAAATAAAAAAGATGGAAGACCTCGATTACTAACTTTTCCTTCTAAAAATGCTAACTGTCTTAAGTTTTTTAGGGACGCTGAACTGGAACCAGCACGTGGCTTGGGAATTCTAATGTCCTTGTTGTAGCAATTGCTGGGTTAAATAGCCCTGGCATTCTTTACAAGCATCAAAATTGCTCACACAACAATGGCTTCTGGAAAACTGTTACCAGTCCAGAAACTGTTCCCAAAAAGTGTGGTTTCACTAAACTAATTATGCTTGACGAGGGTGTTGAAAACGCAAACTCTCCATAGGCCGGAGAAGTACTAGGGTTGGCGGTAAAGCAAAGAGCTGCGAAACGCTAAACACTTGCATTATCCGGGCGGACAGGAGCCACAAAGTGCGTCATGCGATCGGTATGAGAAACATAAGTGTGAGAAAAACTGGGTGGAATTAACCGGATTGACACCTTTTTTGGGTAACCAAGACTAAGCCTTAACAAAAGCCCAGCTTTCTCTTATCTCATAGGTGAAGCAACAAATTAGGTGTTACTGGCACCATTCAATTGTTTCCATTTTCTCTGATGAAATGAAAACTATGATGTCAGTCTTTTCGGCTGTCCGCACAATACTTTTTTGTTCTTCTCTCTCTTGCCACGGCTGAACTATATCAACACCAATTGCTTGATGAGTTTTGAAAAAAAGCAGTCGACATCTCAATCAACGGTAGCTCTAGTTTCCAATAAAGTAGAAGCCACGTAGCCACACATCTATACAATGATTGCTGGGCCTTTCAGAACATTCTTCTCTTCTTGATAAGTGGAAATAACCTCTCTCAATTAACATGAACTATGTTTAATACTTATGCTGCTAGCATTAGAAACTAGGTCGGAAGGAATTACATTCACTTGATTTAAACTTTTTTTATTTTATTTCTTCAGTTGCTTTCTGGTTTTTGGCCTAGGCCAAAATGATGTCATACATCCCAGAAGTCTTCATGTGAGGGAAGGAGGTACTTTCTTAGCTAAGAAAACCCTCCTGCCTGCATGTCTGAGCTAAGGGAAGATGAGTTGAGTGAAGTAAATGCTATATAATTCATCTGCCCTTACTCAAGATGCCCTTACTCAAGATGGCCACAGCTAGAAATGCTTGGGGGGGGGGGGGGGGGTCTCAACAAAATAAAGCATGGAGACATGGATGATGGAGCTTGAGAGGTCCTGCAAAGAAGAATGGATGGATGTGGGAGTTTTTAAAGCTTTAAATATTAAAAATGAATTAAAAAGTGTGCAGTTTGTGGTGCTCCAATGCCCGGAGCTTGAAGGAAATGATAAGCATAGGGCATACATGACAGGGTGGAAGGAAAACTAGGCAGTAGGGGGTTAAATTAGTTGTTGGGATATGAGAGGCCAGGACTCTTACCTTATTGGCAGAGCAGACGAGGTGATGGGGAGGAGCAGGAGAGAGAGTAAATGGAGGAGAGGAGTGAAGGGGCTTCACTTGCAGACTGGAGATCATAGGAGAAATGTCCCTCCCGCCCTAGTGATGCTGTTTTCTGTCGCTCTGCTAAGGAGGTTGGACGTTGGCGGTTGGGGTCCTTGACGAGGGTCCAAAACCTGGTGTTGAACGATAAAATGATGGGACCCATCTCAGGTATGGAGTCCTCTGGTTGGTATGGATTAGTCTAGACCGACCGAGTAGTGTGGTGGTAGGGGTCTGTGGTCCATTAGGATAGTCCTTGAGGCAGTGTTTTGACGGCTGGGGACAGAACCTAACTTAATGGTACCACAGACTCCAAAGTTGTGGGAAATGGTATCGTCAAGGATCTGCAACCATTCTTTGATCTGGATTGGTTTGACTGTTTTATGTTTTTCTGTTACTTATGGTTATGTTTAATAAAAGGCCGAACCGGCCATTTAATCCCAATGCTGAGTTAGTGCCGTCATTTAAAAGTTAAAGGGGGGTGGTGTTGGGTACTGATCCAGGTAAAATGGTTAAACAGGTGGGATCTGAACTACCCTAGTCAAGTTTAGTTCTGTTTAAAGTAGGAGTAAACTCCTATGCATGACTTTTACTTATAGGTAAGCCTTACTATAGGCTTACCTATAGGTACAGTATATTTCTCCTACACATGCAGTGTTTAGGAGATATTTACTATTGAAGCAACCATTGCAAGTGGTATGCTGTTCCTTCAGAGTCCTGTGCCATGAACGATGGCTCCTATGCGCATGCATGGGAATGACATCATTGCGGCTCCAGCCACTCACACAGCCGGAGCCCGCAAACCAGGAAGGAAGACCAGTTGAGTAGAGTTGCCAGATGGAAGCCACTCCTCAGTAAAAGGCATATGACAGCCCACCTGGAGTTTGCCAAAAGGCACCCGAAGGACTCTCAGTCCATGAGAAACAAAATTCTCTGGTGTGTTGAAACAAAGATTGAACTCTTTGGCCTGAATGACAAGCATCATGTCTGGAGGAAACCAGGCACCACTCATCACCTGGCCAATACCATCCCTACAGTGAAGCATGGTGGTGGCAGCATCATGCTGTGGGGATGTTTTTCAGAGGCAGGAACTGGGAGACTAGTCAGGATCGAGGGAAAGAAGAACGCAGCAATGTACAGGGACCTTCTCTAGAGCGCTCTGGACCTCAGACTGGGGCGAAAGATCATCTTTCAACAGGACAATGACCCTAAGAACACAGCCAAGATAACTAAGGGGTGGCTACAGGACAGCTCTGTGAACGTCCTTGAGTGGCCCAGCCAGAGCCCAGGCTTGAACCCGATTGAAGAGATCTGAAAATGTCTGTGCATCCAACCTGATGGAGCTTGAGAGGTCCTGCAAAGAAGAATGGGAGAAACTGCCCAAGTTTGTAGCATCATACTCAAAGAGACTTGAGGCTGTAATTGGTGCCAAATGTGCTTCAACAAAGTTTTGAGCAAAGGCTGTGATACTTATGTACATGGGATTTTTTTTTGTTTTTTAATTTTTAATAAATTTGCAAAGATTTCAAACAAACTTCTTTCACGTTGTTAATACGGGGGATTGTTTGTAGAATTTTGAGGAAAATAATGAATTTAATCCATTTTGGAAGAAGGCTGTAACGTAACAAAATGTGGTAAAAGTGAAGCGCTGTAAATATATTCAGAGTGCACTGTATACTTTAAGGTCCAAGAAGTACTGAAGGTCCAAGAAGTACTGAAGGGGGCACACCCTGAAAGCTTGAAAATGTGGATGTTCAGGCAGATAAAAATAAAAGTATTAGACCCCATTCACACTACCGCGACTTGTCAGGCGACTGGTCAGCCTGACAAGTCGCGGTCCATTGTGTGCTACGGGAACCGTTCTAATGGGAGCGACTCAAGTCGCTCCGACTTAGAAAAAGGTTCCTGTACTACTTCGGGGCGACATCGGAGCGACTTGCTTAGACATTCATTATAGGAAGTCCGTGCAAGTTGCGCCGAAGTCACGGTGCACGCGACTTCACAGGTCGCCCCCAAAGTCGTGCCGCGTTAGTGTGAACCGGCACTTACGGACAGTACTCAATCGTTGTTGTTGCAAATGTAATAATACGACTAAAATCACCTCAATCTAGATTCTCAGAAACTTCACCAACAAAGCCATCAACCTCCTTTCACTTCCTGCTCCATATTTTATACTCTTATCTTTATATCTGGCTCTTCTGATATTGAGAGTGATGAGTCACTTGACAGCAAGTAATGCGGTTTAGCAGCTAAACTGTACATGCAGCCAAAGCACGTGATATATAAAAAGGTGCAAACTATATGATTATAAAGCAAGTTAAAAGCTTTCATAAGGGAGGGAGTTTGTTGTACTTCCCCCTCCATACACATTTACCAGGTTACATTCTCAGGTTTTAGCTTTCAATAATTGCTGCATTTTCCATTAAAACATTTTGGGTTGATGATTCATATGGCAATATCCTGTGATGAAATGCTGACTACAGAAAAGATGCTTGTATGGCCAGTCACTGCAAGACTGCATTTTTATTTTTTATATCCAATAAAATAAAAATTCCTTCTGTAAGAGTAAAATCGAAATGTTCACAGATAGAACATATGTCTCCCTATGATGTCAGCCAGGGCCGGGACAAGGGGTAGGCAGGAGGGGCGGCTGCCCTGGAAGCAGTGGTTTATTGCAGGGATGGGGGTACACTGACCCTAGCCCTAAGGGAAGGGGGGGGGGGTGCAGTTTGGCATCTTTGCCCTGGGACTGAATGATCTTGTCTTGGCACTGATGTCAGCTACACAACTAATACATAGTATAGATTAATTGTGAATAATAACAAAATTCTACAAATGTGTGTTTTGGTTGCTGCTAAACTTTGCCTGCAGGGCCATTGATAGGGGAGACTACCAGTCCTCCTGTAGGGGTCCCGGGCACAGAGGGGGGCCCAACAGCACGGGGACTCAGTATGGTCAGGCAGAGGGGCAATTACAGAAGGAAGCCTTGTGCGGCTCTCTGCAGCGGCTGAAAGCCAGTTTCTCCCCCTCTGCTGCGGGGAGAGACACAGACACAGGGCATCATTCCTGTAATTGCTTCTCCATCACCGATCCCCCTGCCTGTTCTGCATGCTGCTGTTCTTGAATGAAAACCAAAAAGAAAGCCTGGAAGCGGATTGGTTTCTATGTAGAGCTGCACCAGATTTTGCACTCTCCAGTTTTGGTAAATCAGCCACAAAGAAAACCGAAAGAATGAAGGCACCAATTCTTGAATGAAAACCCCAATGAAGGCCCTAGTTCTTGAATGAAAACCTGGAAGCTGATTGGTTTCTATGTAGAGCTGCACCAGATTTTGCACTCTCCAGTTTTGATAAATCAACCACAAAGAAAACCCAAAGAAGGAAGTCCCAAGTTCTTGAATGAAAACCCCAAATATATCACCAATGAAAACCTCAACGAAGGCCCCAGGTGCCCAGGTGATCAATGAAAACCCCAATGAAGGCCCCAGGTGCCGAGGAGATCAATGAAAACCCCAACGAAGGCCCTCGTTCTTGAATGAAAACCCCAAAGAAAATCTGGAAGCTGATTGGTTTCTATGTAGAGCTGCACCAGATTTTGCACTCTCCAGTTTTGGTAAATCAACCACAAAGAAAACCGAAAAAAAGGAAGGCCCCAGTTCTTGAAATAAAACCCCCAAAAAAACCTAGAAGCTGATTGGTTTCTATGTAGAACTGCACCAGATTTTGCACTCTCCAGTTTTGGTAAATCAACAACAAGGAAACCTCAAAGAATGAAGGCCCCCGGTTCTTGAATGAAAACCCCTAAGGCATCACCAATGAAAACCCCAACAAATGCCCCAGGTGCCGAGGTGATCGATGACAACCCCAACAAAGGCCCTAGTTCTTGAATGAAAACCCCAAAGGCATCACCAATAAAAAACCCCAACAAATGCCCCAGGTGCCGAGGTGATCGATGACAACCCCAACAAAGGCCCCAGTTCTTGAATGAAAACCCCAAAGGCATCACCAATAAAAAACCCCAACAAAGGCCCCAGGTGCCGAGGCGATCAATGAAAACCACAATGAAGGCCCCAGTTCTTGAATGAAAACCTCAAAGAAAACCTGGAAGCTGATTGGTTTCTATGTAGACCTGCACCAGATTTTGCACTCTCCAGTTTTGATAAATCAACCACAAAGAAAACCCAAAGAAGGAAGTCCCAAGTTCTTGAATGAAAATCCCAAATATATCACCAATGAAAACCCCAACGAAGGCCCCAGGTGATCAATGAAAACCCCAATGAAGGCCCCAGTTCTTAAATGAAAACCCCAAAGGCATCACCAATTAAAACCCAGACGAAGGCCCCAGGTGCCCAATGAAAACCCCAACGAAGGCCCCAGTTCTTAAAATGAAAACCTGGAAGGGGATTGGATTCTATGTAGAGCTGCACCAGATTTTGCACTCTCCAGTTTTGATAAATCAACCACAAAGAAAACCCAAAGAAGGAAGTCCCAAGTTCTTGAATGAAAACCCCAAATATATCACCAATGAAAACCCCAACGAAGGCCCCAGTTCTTAAATGAAAACCCCAAAGGCATCACCAATAAAAACCCCAATATAGGCCCCAGGTGCCGAGGTGATCAATGAAAACCCCAATGAAGGCCCCAGTTCTTAAATGAAAACCTGGAAGGTGATTGGATTCTATGTAGAGCTGCACCACATTTTGAACTCTCCAGTTTTGATAAATCAACCACAAAGACAACGTCCCAAGTCCCAAGTTCTTGAATGAAAACCCCAAATATATCACCAATGAAAACCCCAACAAAGGCCCCAGGTGCCCGGGTGATCAATGAAAACCCAGACGAAGGCCCCAGGTGCCCAGGTGATCAATGAAAACCCCAACGAAGGCCCCAGTTCTTAAAATGAAAACCTGGAAGGGGATTGGGTTCTATGTAGAGCTGCACCAGATTTTGCACTCTCCAGTTTTACTGAATCAACCCCAAAAGTCCCGGCAGAGACAAGCAACCACTCACTTGGGCACAGTGCAGTAAAAAGAAAGGAATTTGTAAAGAACAACAACCCCAATGTTTACCTAATCAGGGACAATCTATCACCGCTCCAACTACTTTAATAAGACGTAACAGTAGATCTGGTTGCAGCAAATTGCTAGTCAAGGCCCTGCCAATGTCATGAGGGTGATCTGAGCAGGTGGGCCTCGTCTCTTTACAACAATTGGCTTGACACAGTCCCATACATTAATGCAGAACGCTGGGAACCAGCAAACCGAAATCATGAGTCACATGGAGCTTGTGAGTCAGTCGGAGAATAGGGAATTTCTCTCGCTACGCCAGATTACCAAAACATCCGAGCGACTTTCAATGTGCTTTTCTTTCTATAGTGTATTCCAAAAAAAATTAACAAAAAAAAAAAAGATGCTCTTTATTTAAAAAACGAAGTTTCAGAGGAGTAAATCAGGCTGGAGTCCATTTGCGCCCCCGTATGGTGCTGCGTGCCAGAAAGGATGGAGCAAATGGGTTGGGATTGTTGTGTTAATGAGGATTTACCATCTGTAAGATTCCAGAGGATTGTGTCATGAGGGAACCTTCCAAAACACTGGATTCCACCCCGTCTCCCTGCGTTTCTCAGAGCTATGGCAACTGGCTTTGCAGCAGCAATGTTTCTCAATCAGCTCTTAGATTTTTTCCTGTTTTGCAATGTTTTCTTGGGATATCCCAATGACATCAGAGAGAGAGAGAGAGTTCAGGCTGCTTCCACTGTTGTGGAGATTTATGCAAGGTAATGTTACCAGACACAATGTTATAACAACATCAGTGTGTGTTTAGTTACAGCCTTTGTATACAACGGCGGCTCTCTAACATCAAATACACATCAATACACACCAGAGGTGTAACTAGAACCTTCAGGGCCCCGGTGCAAGAAACCATGAAGGGCCCCCCGGACCCTTGGCCGGGGGCCCTTCCCTTGCCTTCAAGCCTGGGGCTCTTCCCACTGATCCTGGGGCCTTTTACTCTCAATGCGGGGCCCTTTATTACGGTCTCACAGCGGGACCGTTTCACAAGTTCTGCAGTGGGCCCCCTTCCTGCCATCTTGGGGTCTCCCCATGGTGATGGAATGCCATGGCCCGGTCGCAAGTGTGACCTTTGCGATCCTGGAAGTTCACCCACTGGTGTCAGTAGTTTTTACTTTTTGGTATTTTTTTTATCATTTTATTTTATTTTTTTACAATGTGACTGACTATGACTCTGTCCATTCAGAAAAGGAAGGAGCTGGTAAATTATATATTTACTGACCCCTTCCTGGTTCTCTATTGTGACTCATCCCCCGCAGCAGATGGGAGGGAGCACAGTGGGAGGGGGGGTGGGCAGCACAGTGGGGGGGGGGGACCAGGGGAGCACACAGGGGCCCAGAGACAGCAGAACACAAGTGAACTGGATAGGAGGAGTGGCGGGGGCAGCATACAGAGGAACCAATCCCCTCCATTTTCCTCCTGCAGCTACAGGAGGAAAAAGGAGGACAGTGATTTCTCTACATGCTGCCCCCGCCGCCCCTCCTATCCAGGTGTACAGGGGAGCCGCACATTCCCCCTAGAGCATTGGGCCCAGTTGCAATTGCAACCCCTGTAGTTACGCCCTTGATCAGGGGCTGACTGGCAACTTTCGGCCAAGGGGGCAAGTACAAACCAGAGGCCCGTGGTGCAGCAACTTGCCCCCCCCCCCACTCTCCCTCTTCCTCGTCTCTTCCTGACCCCCATTCACGGCTGAAGCTCTGCTCCAGGTACTCTCTACTCACCGGCCGGTTCCCAACCTGGCCAGCAGGAAGAAATTGGGGGAGCTGGAACAGCTCGGTGTGGGCTGCCTGGGGAAAGAGAGTCTCCAGTGGGGCATGAAAAAAGCCTCTGCTCAGACACAGTTTACACCATCCATGCTGGGGGAAAGGCCTGCCCTCTGTCCTTGCCTTCATACCACACTCAGTAGGTCAGCAGTGGGGACTTTTTAGTTCTTTTCACCATGAATCCTTTAGGCATGTCTGTGGTAGAAGCAGTGCAGCCTTTTTACAGATCACCAGAGCAGCCCGGGGGGCAATTGCCCCCCTGCCCCCTGGCCCAGTCCTCCCCTGCCCTTGATACACACTCATCCAACACCCTACAACAAAGGGGGGCAGGAAAGGTGATCCGAAAATGATTACTTTTCTCCCTTTTCATAGATAAGATAGATAGATAGATAGATAGATAGATAGATAGATAGATAGATAGATAGATAGGATAGATGAGATAGATAGGATACTATATTGCCAAAAGTATTGGTACGCCTGCCTTTACACGCACATGATCTTTAATGGCACCCCAGTCTTAGTCCGTAGGGTTCAATATTGAGTTGGCCCACCCTTTGCAGCTATAACAGCTTCAACTCTTCTGGGAAGGCTGTCCGCAAGGTTTAGGAGTGTGTCTATGGGAATGTTTGACCGTTCTTCCAGAAGCACATTCGTGAGGTCAGGCACTGATGTTAGACGAGAAGGCCTCGCTCATAGTCTCCACTCTAATTCCTCCCAAAGGTGTTCTATAAGGTTGAGGTCAGTCAAGTTCCTCCACCCCAAACTCGCTCATCCATGTCATTATGGACCTTGCTTTGTACACTGGTCCAAATCATTTGGTGGAAGGGGGATTATGGTGTGGGGGTGTTTTTCAGGGATTGGGTTTGGCCCCTTAGTTCTAATGAAGGGAACCCTTAAAGCGGAGTTCCACCCAAAAGTGAAACTTCCACGCATTTGCTTCCTCCCCCCCCCCCCCTCTGGTGCCACATTTGCCACCTTTCAGGGGGGAGGAGGGAACGGGTACTTGTTTTTGACAGGTACTCTTCCCCACTTCCTCTAAAGTTTGGCTACCCTCCTACTTACCCTGCCGCCGAGCCAATCCAGATGTGCAGCGCGCTTCGCGCATGCGCTGTAGGGACCCGCCCGTGAAGCCGCAAGGCTTCACTGCCGGGTTCCCTTACTAGCAATGGCGGTGGCAACACCCGACGGCCGATGGAAACATCAGCTGCGGTGCCAACATCGCTGGACTCCAGGACAGGTAAGTGTCCTAATATTAAAAGTCAGAAGCTACAGTATGTGTACAGTGTGTGTAGCTGCTGACTTTAGGGGTTCTATCAGGTTGAGGTCGGGACTCTGTGCAGGCCAGTCAAGTTCCTCCACCCCAAACTCTCTCATCCATGTCTTTATGGACCTTGCTTTGTGCACTGGTGTGCAGTCATGTTGGAACAGGAAGGGACCATCCCCAAACTGTTCCCACAAAGTTGGGAGCATGAAATTGTCCAAAATTTCTTGGTATGCTGACACCTTAAGAGTTCCCTTCACTGGAACTAAGAGGCCAAGCCCATCCCCTGGAGAACAACCCATCACCCCCCCTCCACTAAATGATTTGGACCAGTGCACAAAGCAAGGTCCATAAAGACATGGATGAGTGAGTTTGGGGTGCAGAAACATGACATGTCAACCAGATAGATCGGCTTTGGGGTGAATTAGAGGGGAGACTGCGAGCCAGGCCTTCTCGTCCAACATCAGTGTCTGACCTCACAAATGGGCTTCTGGAAGAATGGTCAAACATTCCCATAGACACACTCCTAAACCTTGTGGACAGCCTTCCCAGAAGAGTTGAAGCTGTTCTAGCTGCAAAGGGTGGGCCAACTCAATATTGAACCCTACAGCCATTAAAGTTCATGTGCGTGTAAAGGCAGGCGTCCCAATACTTTTGACAATATAGTGTATGTTTAGGTGCTGGAAACACTGGTTCCCAGTCACTGATCACTGTACAATGATTAGAGTGAAGGGAAGTATTCTATTACAAGGAAGTGGATTCAGGCCTGTCAGTGCTCATAAATCTAAAATAGGGAAACTGTGGCTTCTTTGCAGAAAGCTATATGTAGCTGTGAGGAGGGATTGCTTGTTCTACATTACTCTGCTCCCCCTTGAATTTCAGTAATGAGACAGCAAGGGGTGCTGGGGTGTGCTGGAGGGTCTTTTGATGCTGGCTGCTGGGGGATCTATTCTTCCCAGAGGGGTTCTATTTTTTCATGCCGGTCAGTTGTTGCTGGGGAGGATCTACTGTTGAGGGTCTAATCTTCCTGAATTGGTTTAAATTTTTGCATAGTGGTCTATTGTTGCTGGGGAAGTCTACTGTTGCTGGTGGGGGATCTATTGTTGCTAGGGGTCAATTGTTGCTGAAAGGGATATACTGTTGAGCAAGGGGGCTATTGTTTCTGGCTGCTGGGGGATCTGTTGTTGCTGGAGAGCATCTATCTATGTGTGGCAGTCTATTGTTGCTGGTGGGGGATCTATTGTTGCTAGTTGGGGGGGGCAATTGTTGCTGGATGTGATCTATTGTTGAGGGAGGGATCTATTGTTGCTAACAGCTAGAGTGTCTATTGATGCTGGGCTGGCTGCTGGGTAATCTGTTGTTGATGCCAGGGTCTATTGTTGTTGGGGTCTACTGTTACTGGGGGTCTATTGTTACTGTTGAGAGTCTATTGCTGCTGGATTCAGAGGATTGACTATAATGCTTTTCTTGGTATTATTAACAAACTACATACAAATTACTTAGCACCACAAAATTATAATTCTGTATCCTCTAATGATACTTCTGTTCTGTCTGAACGGGTTGGTACTGGGAGGTGGGTAGGGGGTGGATCCAAGAAATGGTGCTTGGAGGTGGGTAGGGGGTGGATCCAAGGAATGGTGCTCAGAGGTGGGTAGGGGGAGGATCCAAGGAATGGTGCTCGGAGGTGGGTAGGGGGAGGATCCAAGGAATGGTGCTTGGAGTTGGGTAGGGGTTGGATCCAAGGAATGGTGCTTGGGGGGTGGATCCAAAGAATGTTGCTCAGAGGTGGGTAAGTGGTGGATCCAAGAGTTGGTGCTCGGAGGTGGGTAGGGGGTGGATCCAGGGAATGGTGCTTAGGAGGTGGGTAGGGGGTGGATCCAAGGATTGGTGCTTGTAGGTGGATCCAAGGAATGGTGCTTGGAGGTAGGTAGGAGGGGGAATCCAAGGAATGGTGCTCAGAGGTGGGTAGGGGCTGGATCCAGGGAATGGTGCTCAGAGGTGGGTAGGGGGAGGATCCAAGGAATGGTGCTCGGAGGTGGGTAGGGGGAGGATCCAAGGAATGGTGCTTGGAGTTGGGTAGGGGTTGGATCCAAGGAATGGTGCTTTGGGGGTGGATCCAAAGAATGTTGCTCAGAGGTGGGTAAGGGGTGGATCCAAGAGTTGGTGCTCGGAGGTGGGTAGGGGGTGGATCCAGGGAATGGTGCTTAGGAGGTGGGTAGGGGGTGGATCCAAGGATTGGTGCTTGTAGGTGGATCCAAGGAATGGTGCTTGGAGGTAGGTAGGAGGGGGAATCCAAGGAATGGTGCTCAGAGGTGGGTAGGGGCTGGATCCAGGGAATGGTGCTCAGAGGTGGGTAGGGGGGGTGGATCCAGGGAATGTTGCTCAGAGGTGGGTAGGGGGGGTGGATCCAGGGAATGTTGCTCAGAGGTGGGTAGGGGGTGGATCCAAGGAATGGTGCTCAGAGGTGGGTAGGGGGGTGGATCCAGGGAATGTTGCTCAGAGGTGGGTAGGGGGTGGATCCAAGGAATGGTGTTCGGAGGTGGGTAGGGGTGGATCCAAGGAATTGTGCTTGGAGGTGGGTAGGGGGTTGGATCCAGGGAATGGTGCTCAGAGGTGGGTAGGGGGTTGGATCCAGGGAATGTTGCTCAGAGGTGGGTAGGGGGTGGATCCAAGGAATGGTGTTCGGAGGTGGGTAGGGGTGGATCCAAGGAATGGTGCTTGGAGGTGGTAAGGGATGGATCCAAAGAATGGTGCTCAGAGGTGGGTAGGGGGTGGATCCAAGGAATGGTGTTCGGAGGTGGGTAGGGGTGGATCCAAGGAATGGTGCTTGGAGGTGGTAAGGGATGGATCCAAAGAATGGTGCTCAGAGGTGGTTAGGGGGCAGAGACAACAAGTAACTCAGAAGGGTTCCTGCACCTATTCTCTGAGAAAAAAAGCCCTGCTGTTATGTATCAAGACTTACCTGGTGTCTTCTCTGTGAAGATAACTTTGGACTCGGCTGTAAAATTCTGCCCGGTTAGAATCATTTGCTGCCCCCCATACACAAGACAGCTGTCAATGTCCTGCCGTTCCACCAGAGGGAGTTCATGAGCTGATCTTTGAGCTGGGCAGGAAAATAAATTAAAACGTATTTATTAACAGAAACATATAAAATATATTACACAAGAAATACAACCACTATCATTATCTTTTATTCTCCCTGAAATGACTTTATACTGAGACAACTTGCTGTCCTCAAATATTAGTGAACCAAAATATACATCACACCCTTCTGCCTAGCGGAAATCCTGGAACTTGCTGCTGCTTTATATTGGTGTGTAATCTAATATTACATTTATCCCAAGAAATATAATATCTGAAAAACAACCCCACACCATAAACCCCCCTCCACCAAATGATTTGGACCAGTGCACAAAGCAAGGTCCATAAAGACATGGATGAGCGAGTTTGGGGTGGAAGATTATGGTGTGGGGCTGTTTTTAAAGGTTGGGCTTGGCCCCTTAGTTCCAGTGAAGGGAATTCTTAAGGCATCAGCATACCAAGACATTGTGGACAAATTCACGCTCCCAACCTTGTGGGAACAGTTTGGGGGTGGCCCCTTCCTGTTCCAACATGACTGCACACCAGTGCACAAAGCAAGGTCCATAAAGACATGGATGAGGGAGTTTGGGGTGGAGGAAATTGACTGGTCTGCACAGAGTCCTGACCTCAACCTGCAAGAACACCTTTAGGATGAATTAGAGCGGAGACTGATAGCCAGGCCTTCTCATTCAACATCAGTGCCTGACCTCACAAATGTGCTTCTGGAAGAATGGTCAAACATTCCCATAGACACACTCCTAAACCTTGTGGACAGCCTTCCCAGAAGAGTTGAAGCTGTTATAGCTGCAAAGGGTGGCCCAACTCAATGTTGAACCCTACAGACTAAGACTGGGATGCCATTAAAGTCCATGTGTGTGTAAATGGAGGCGTCCCAATACTTTTGGCATTATAATGTCTATCTATCTATCTATCTATCTATCTATCTATCTATCTATCTATACAGTATTTATACATAATGTACTCTGCTCAGAATTAAAACGGAACTTCGCTGAAAAGGGGAAGTTCTGCTTTTCCTCCTCCTCTGTCATATTTGAAACATTTTATTTATTTTTTGCATTGGGGGGGGGGGGGGGCGTGGCTACCTAGCTTTGACAGGTTCCCGCTCCTACTTGCGCTCGGATCGCCTCAGTAACTCGCCCACTCCATGCTTGCAACCTCCTGGGACACATCAGAGATCCCAGAAGCCTGCAGGACCATTCACAAGGCACAGCGTGACTCAACCTGCTTGGGTGAGGACGGCGTTGATTCCCTGCCTTCAGTTAATAACCAAATCTTGTATTTTCCGCCATCAGTTTCTCCCTCCCAGTTATCTAATGTTCCACCAGCGCTCTCCCCTATTAGATTGTAAGCTCCTAGGAGCAGGGCCCTAACCCTCTTGCATTGAATTGTATTGTTGCCATATTGTCTTCCGTTATATTGTAAAGCGCTGCACAAACTGTTAGCGCTATACAAATCCTGTATGATAATAAAAATAATAATTCCTGGACAAGTGAGGGACTAAAGTCGGCAGCTACAGTTTTTGAAGCTACTAACTTAATTTTTTCAAAACTGTAAAGTACACTTTTGATTGGATTGTTTCTAAGGCCACTACTGAATTCACTCGTACACAGTGTTGATGCAGGAATCACTCCTGTTGGGCCATTGTCTTGAAGCCATCCCAACCAGTGATTATTGCTAGCGACTATAGCAGCTGCTAGCAATAGTTGCAGGTAAAGAATGAATGGAAGGTCCTAGCGCTTATGGATCTATTGGTATTTATAAAGTGATGGCTGCTGCTGACTAATAAGTTGTGTGCGCCTTTAAATGTGAAAGTGTGTAAGTCAGTGCTGCTCAAAGTGCCAAAAAAATCTTTCTATATATATATATATATATATATATATATATATATATATATATATATATATATCTATATATATATATATATATATATATATAGATATATATATATATATATATGAGTGTAGAAAAGACATTAAAGCTGCAGCTAATCAAAAAATTACTATACCATTGTCCACATCCATGGTTAATTGAATAGAAAAATTGTAGAGGTTAAATCCCACTGTATAGGGGACCAACATATACAGTGGATTACCAAGGAAAAAAAAGGGACTTTTAAGGACACGTATAGCATTGGTGAGCACACAAAAATGTATAAAAGATTCAAGATCCCCTGAAGAAGTCACGTGGGCGGACATGACGACACGCGTAGGGACAGTGCCGGAAGTGACGTTTGTTTGCGGAAGTAGGTCCGCGATTCCCTGCAATATATGTAAAGCGGAGAAACCACGTTTGTTTGTAAGTGTGTCTATTTACTTTAATAAAATATTGGAATCTATGGCAATACTGCACTATGTAAGTACTTTCCTTTGAGATATCTGGGACCCTGTTGTGAGGACGGATACCCCGATCCAGGGACTGAGGCCGAGTACCATTTTGAGAGGATATAGAGAGAAAAGGAAGGGCGGTGGGTATCCAGGCAAACCCTTTTCTCCAGTACTCCCTACGAGGCGCTGTCCTTCTGGCAAAGGGTGCAGCTGGCTCACTTTCTGCAGTCCCTGCCGCCTGCGACCTCTTTTGCTAGACGCCTTTTGCCTTTTGAGGAGCTGTGTGTCTCGGACGCTCCTTTACGCCATACCATATCTCTGATCTATCGTCTTCTGACGGGGCCTGATCCCTCCTCCAAACCACTGTATATCACCCGCTGGGAGCAGGACTTGGGCCTTTCTTTTTCGGATCACCAAGTGGAACGGATTTTCTTCTTCACTTACAAAACCTCCACCTGTTCCAAATATCAGGAGGCGGGGTATAAGTTATTGACCAGGTGGTATTACACTCCGGCCCGGTTGCGCAAGATGTTCCCTTCCTGCTCCGATCTTTGCTGGAGGTGTGGAGAGGAGGTGGGATCCCTTCTCCACATCTTTTGGTCTTGTAGCCGTCTTCAACCCTTTTGGGCGGAAGTACTACGCATTGCGCAAAAGTTCACGGACCATGCCCTCACTCTGTGCCCTGGCCTTTTTCTTCTCCACCACAATGATTTTCCGCGAGCATCCTATAAAAAATCAATCCTGCCGCTCCTTTTCACTGCGGCCAAGAGCTGTATCCCTCTTCTATGGAAGCAGTCGGAGCCTCCCACAGTAGCTATGTGGCTGCGGAAGGTGGCCTGCATCAACGAAATGGAAGATCTGGTGGCCGCTGACCGGGGCAATAGGGAGATGTTCCTTAAAAGGTGGTTCTACTGGCATGAGTTCAGTTTCTCCGATGAATACAAAGCATTGGTTGCCTAGTTAGGCATATGCGGACCGGGTGGCCGTCTCTTCCCCGCTTTCCCCCCTCCATTCATCCTTCCTCTCTTTCCTCCCCCCTTTCTTCTTGTCCCCCCCCCCTCTCTCCCCCCTTTTTTTTTTTTTTTTTTTTCTCTCTGTTTGTCATGTCCTTTCCCCTCCCGTGGTGGGTTCCTCCACACCTTCATGTGAAAGAAGTGAAAAGGAGACGAAGGGGATAGTCAGTTACTCTTTGTTTTTCTTGTGATTGTCACTCCCCTTGGGCATACGTACACTTGTTCATACTGGGTGCCTGGTGGGACTTGGCATGCCCGGAGTGGGTCTCTCCCTCACAGTACCTCGGCCATATGAAGATGCCGGGGGAGGGCGGGGCCTCTTCGGGGGCCGGGCTCCCCATAGTAATTTTCTCTGATTTTTCGGGAGTTGCGTTTTGCTGTGTGGTCTTACGTGCTATGATTACTGGTATTCACTAGAACTGTTTGTTTGTTTTTTGTATTTGCTTTGCCTGTGATTTTGTATGTGGACCATTACCATTGCTTCTGCTTGATCTGTATGCCTTTCCTTCTCCTAATAAACGTTGAATTTAAAAAAAAAAAAAAAAGAGAGAAAAGGAAGAAGAGGAGGATCTAATGATTATAACAATAAAGGCACAATACTATATAATTGAAGGTGAGCGGCTAACACACCCAGAGGGGTGATTAGGAGCAGAAAATCACCTTGCTTGTTTACACGGTGTTTGGTGGAGGTCCAACACTTGGATTTAGAAGAATTTATACCTCATTTGATGAAGTTTGTTTTGGACAATTTAGCACTTTAAAATAGAACTGGATATTGAGAGACTATCACTCACCTATATATATATTTTGGAGCACAGAGCACTTTTTTTGTATATATTTATTACCAATATTGATGATTGTTTTATTTGCAGTTATGGTTTATCACATGTGTACCTCTTTAGGTTTATGCACAAGTATTATGTTTTAGATATTTAAAGGGTTTTATTGAATACTGTAACACTGCACATTTTAATGATTTATTTACTGATACATTAATTAATTGATAACTGGATATAGAGTATTTTTAGCTAATTTATTATCATCCCCCTGAAGCGCGATACTCCTCCCCCATCTATTCAAGACTTTATTTGATGATTAAAAACAATTAGAAAAATGGACATACATTATTGCACAGCGACATTAATAAATCATACATAGTTCATAATGCAAATATACGCAATCATATGGTTCAACCCGGTATGACCCTCGAGGCATCTGCTCCTGGCTTCATGGCTGGCTTGACATCATGAGTCCTGAGACTAAGACTAATTATGCCTGTTAATTGGGTGAGCATGTTAACACTTAGAAGATTTTGGTGTCTTGTTGCTTTACGAGGCACATTTCATTGTTTGTGCAATAATCTTTGAATGTATTCACTTAAGTGTTTTTTTTCTCTTGTGATCAGAGAATACATCAATTAACCATATTGGTTCCTGAGGAAGACACCTTACAAGTTGGCGAAACGCGTCGAACCATATGATTGCGTATATTTGCATATGTATGATTTATTAATGTCGCTGTGCAATAATGTATGTCCATTTTTCTAATTGTTTTTAATCATCAAAAAAAGTCTTGAATCTTTTATACATTTTTGTGTGCTCACCAATGCTATACATGTCCTCAAAAGTCCCTTTTATTTTCTTGGTAATCCACTGTATATGTTGGTCCCCTATACAGTGGGATTTAACCTCTACAATTTTTATATATATATATATATATATATATATATATATATATATATATATATATATATATATATATATATATATATATATATTTGAATATTTATTATATATATATATTAACCTCTACAATTTTTCTATATATTATATATATATATATATATATATATATATTCATTTTTTGAATATTTATTATATATATATATATATATATATATATATATATATATATTAATATATATAAATATATATATATATATATATATATATATATATATATATATACATATATATATATATATATATATATATATATAAAGATTTTTTTGCACTTTGAGCAGCGCAGACTTACCACACTTTCAAATTGCAGGTAAAACCCGACATGCTGGTTGTACCCAAGTTAAAGCGGAGTTCCACCCAAAAGTGGAACCTCCACTTATCTGATTCCTCCCCCCCCTCCGTTGCCACATTTGGCACCTTTTGGGCCGGGGGGGGGGGGGGGGAGCGGGTACCGGTTTTTGATAGCCTCCCTGTCCCCACTTCCAACAGACCTTGCCACGGCAAGGAACATCACCAGTTCAGCCCCCCCTCCTCCTCCTCCTCCCTTGCTGCTGGGCCAGTAAAAGAGCACAGCTCCCCTCCTCCTCCTCCCTTGCTGCTGGGCCAGTAAAAGAGCACAGCGCGCTTCGCGCATGCGCAGTAGGGAACTGGCTGTGAAGCCGCAAGGCTTCACTGCTGGGTTCCCTTACTGGCAATGGGGATGGCAGCACCCGAGAGCTGATGGTAACCGACATCGCTGGATTCCAGGACAGGTAAATGTCCTAATATTAAAAGTCAGATGGATACAGTATGTGTAGCTGCCAACTTTTAATTTTAGGAGGGGGAGGGGGAGGGGGAGGGGCTGGAACTCCCCTTTCAACGATTAATCACTTGGTAAATTCAGCCTGTCCATGCAGCAAAGTCCAAAGCATTATCAGGTGTGATTAAAGCGGTTGTATCCCGCTTTTTGACACTTTTACCTACAGGTAAGCCTATAATAAGGCTTACCTGTAGGTACAAATAATATCTCCTAAACCGACACGGTTTAGGAGATATTTACAGTGCATGCAGCCGCTCGCGCGAGCGGCGCATGCGCTCTGAAGGTCCGGGGGGACCTTCAATTAACTTGCCGGGAGCTTGCCGGAAAAATCACTCCCGCGCGCATGCGCGGGAGTGACGTCATCGCGGCTCCGGCCAATCAGCGCGCTGGAGCCGTCTCTTCCGGCCAATCAGCGCGCCGGAGCCGCCGAACCCGGAAGAGACGACGAGGGATCATGGCAGCGCCCGCATCGATGTCCGGGGGTCCGTGTCGGGGCTTCGTTTTAAGGTAAGTTAAACATAATGGGCTAGTATGCGATGCATACTAGCTCATTATGCCTTTGTCTTGCAGGTTTTTTTTTTTTATTTTTTTTTTTATAGGGTTTACAACCGCTTTAAATTGCTGAAGTATCGGAGAATGGCAAGGCTCTTACACAGGCACAACCAAAGCAAGTCATGTCTGCTTCTGATTAGTAATACATTAAAGTTTCTAAGCAACAACCGCACTGTGAGGGAAAACCCAAAATATTCTGCAGCCCCCGATTGCTTATTCTCGTATCGTACTAAAATTAAACTAGAAATAGATAAATAAATAAATAAAGCTACAAGTGAGTCATATGTGAAACACGATTACAATGTTGCAGGGCAGGATGTGATACTGTGCAAGTCACTTGGGGAAGGTGAGTGGGTCGGGCCGGTGGGCTAGAAAGTGACAGTCTATTAAAAACGCCGCTGCTGAGTCCAGTTCTCTAAAAAGAAGAAAAATCTCTTCCACATGTCCCCTTAACCACTTCAGCTCCGGAAGATTTACAACCCCCCCCCTTCCTGCCTGACCAGGCCATATTTTGCAAATCGGCACTGCGTCATTTTAACGTACAATTGCACGGTCGTGGGACGCTGTACCCTAATAAAATTGACGTCCTTTTTTTCCCCACAAACAGAGCTTTCTTTTGGGGGTATTTGATCACCTGTGCGATTTTTATTTTTTGCACTATAAACAAAAAAAGAGCAACAATTTAAAAAAAAAAAAAAAAAAATCTTCTTTCTGCTATAAAATATATCCAATAAAAAAAAAAAATGTTAAACATCTAATTTTTTCATCAATTTAGGCCAATATGTATTCTGCTACATGTTGTTAGTAAAAAAAAAAAAAAATCTTATAAGTGTATATTGATTGGTTTGTGCAAATGTTTTATTTATTTTTTATTGTTTTTACTAGTGATGGCAGCGATCAGTGATTTTTAGCGAGACTACGACATTGCGGCGGACAAATCACTTTTTGGGGACCAGAGGCACCAATACAGTGATCCGTCCTAAAAAACAAATGCACTGTTACTGTATAAATGACACTGACAGGGAAGGGGTTAATACCAGGGGCGATCAAGGGGTTAAGTGTGCTCCTAGGTAGTGCTTTCTAATGGGGGGGGGGGGTGGATGTACTATTCTAGAGGAAAGGAGATATCTGCGTTGATCGCTCTTTTACTTCCTGACAGAACAGTGGTCTGCCTTTTTTACATAGGCAGACCACCGTTCTGTCACTCCTCCGAACGATCAGTGGGTCCCAGTGATCATCACAGCTGCCAAACCCGCTGATTGGCTCCCCCTGTGTCCAATCACAGCAGGAATGGCGCTCGGGTGGCGCGTGTGCGCCGCCTAGATCTCGTGCACAAAATCATGTACAGGTACGTGATTTTGCCCAGCCGGGCCGCCCTGCCCCAGTATACATGTGGTGGGCGGTCCAGGACTGGATAAAGTGGTTGTAAATGACCACCTAGTAATTCAACAGATTCAGTTTAAATTTAGAAATGAAACGCAAAACATTTTTGTATAGATATTTAAAAAAACATTATGAATACCATTTTCCCCCTTTTTTTTTTTTATAAGTGCACAAATTCTATCAGTTCTCAGCTGCATACAAGCTGGAGGGAGGAGAAGCAGCAGCACACTGAGCTTCCCAGTGAATGGCTGTGCAGCGGGGGGTCGTGTCAGGACAAGTCTAATCACTGGAGGGTAGCATACCGAGTTCTGGAAGAATGGTCAAACATTCCCATAGACACTCCTAAACCTTGTGGACAGCCTTCCCAGAAGAGTTGAAGCTGTTATAGCTGCAAAGGGTGGACCAACTCAATATTGAACCCTACGGACTAAGACTGGGATGCCATTAAAGTTCATGTGTGTGTAAAGAAAGGCGTCCCAATACTTTTGACAATGCAGTGTATCTTTCATAATACACCGTTACAAATAAAGAAGGCCTAAGCAATAGAAGCTCATTAACGAAGCCACAACATCTCTGTGGTTGGTTTAATCAGTGAATGTTCGTTTTTCCACTCTAAAACTCTAAGTCTGTGTGTATTTGTACTTCGATTGTTCACCTAAAGGACCATCTGCCAGAAGGCTCTCTGTGGTTGGTTCTGTGCAGTAAAGTGGAACTGGATATGGTAGACATAGGATTACATTGTTCCTTTTGTGTGGGTTGTGTTTGAATGTAGGAGCCCCCCGGTCCCCCTTCCTAAACTCCCAGCTCTTCCCCTGGACTGGGATACCTCCATAACAAGAGTGCCCCTAAATCAATGGTTCTCAGCTCCGGTCCTCAGGACCCACTAACAGACCACATTTTAAGTATTACCTTGGGGAGATGCAGACTAGAATACCATACTTGCCAACTGTCCTGTTTTTGCAGGGACAGTCCCGGCAACTGTCCCGTTTTTGCAGGGACAGACCCGGCAACTGTCCCGTTTTTTGCAGGGACAGTCCCGGCAACTGTCCCGTTTTTGCAGGGACAGTCTTGGCAACTGTCCCGTTTTTGCAGGGACAGTCCCGGCAACTGTCCCATTTTTGCAGGGACAGTCCCGGCAAATAGGAGCCTGTCCCGGGTAATTTGCATTGTCCCGGCAATGTACTTATTTACACTTTATTTCCATATTCCATTTTTTGCATGGTCACACCTGAGCACATTTCACACTTTAGAATTGCAGGGAATTGTGATGAGAATTTTAAACTTTAGGTAGAAGCAGTGCAGCTGAATGGGAGAATTATTCCAACTCTGCTACTTTGGCCTCAAGTTTAAAATTCCCTTTACAATTTCCTGTAATTCTCTCTTTATTGAGTAGGACCTTATAATCTGATGATAAATAGGTAGGCGAGGATTCATTATGTGGAGTGGGCGGAGCTTCAGGGGAAGTGGGTGTGGTAAGTCATTGATAGCTGTGCTGCAAAGTGTCCCTGGAAATTTTTTTCAAATGTTGGCAAATATGGAATACTGCAATCACTGAGCAGCAAATGAGATCACCTGGGATGGATTTCAGTTACCTTGCAAACCTGGCCTGTTAGTGGGTCCTGAGGACCGGAGTTGAGAAACGCTGCCCTAAATATTCATCCACACACCACACCCTGAATCTGCCCTCATACATTACCCCATTAACCTCTTCAGCCCCGGAAGATTTACCCCCCTTCATGACCAGGTTATTTTTTGCGATTCAGCACTGCGTTACTTTAACTGACAATTGCTCGGTCGTGCCCAAATAAAATGGATGTCCTTTTTTTCCCACAAATAGAGCTTTCTTTTGGTGATATTTGATCACCTCTGCAGGTTTTTATTTTTTGCGCTATAAAAAATAAAAAAGGCCATCAATTTTGAAAAAAAAAAACACAATAGTTTTGTACTTCCTGCTATAAAACACATCCAATTAAAAAAAAAAAATGTAAAATAAATCATATATTGAGGCCAATTTGTATTCTGCTACATATTTTTGGTAAAAAAAAAAATCCCAATAAGCGTAGATTGGGCAGTTTGCGCAAAAGTTATCGCTTCTGTAAACTATGGGATAGATTTATGGAACTTTTATTTTTTTTTATTGTTTTTACTAGTAATGGCGGCGATCAGCGATTTTTAGCGGACTGCAATTTTGCGGCGGACAAATCTGATACTAAGTGACACTTTTTGGGGACCAGTGACACCAATACAGTGATCAGTGCAAAAAAAAAAAAACACAATATTTTTGTTCTTCCTGCTATAAAACACATCCAATTAAAAAAAAAAATGTAAAATAAATCATATATTTAGGCCAATTTGTATTCTGCTACATATTTTTGGTAAAAAAAAAAAAAATCCCAATAAGCGTAGATTGGTCAGTTTGCGCAAAAGTTATCGCGTCTACAAACTAGGGGATAGATTTATGGAACTTTTATTTTTTTTATTGTTTTTACTAGTAATGGCGGCGATCAGCGATTTTTAATGGACTGCAATTTTGCGGTGGACAAATCTGATACTAAGTGACACTTTTTGGGGACCAGTGACACCAATACAGTGATCAGCGCCAAAAAAAAAAAAAAAGTACTGTCTCTGTACTACAATGCGATTAGAGGAGAAGCATTTTAACCTCAGGCAACGCAGGGGGTTCTTTACTGTTAGGGCTACAAGATTGTGGAATTCTCTACCACAAGAGGTGGTTTCTGCGGGAAGTATGGTGGCTTTCAAAAGACTCTTAGACGTACATCTCAAGGATCAGAACATTCAGGGCTATGTGAGATGATTACAGCCACACACACCTACACAGGTTGAACTGGATGGACTATTGTCTTTATTCAACCTCACCTACTATATGTAACTGTACTAATGACACTAGCCAGGGAAGGGGTTAACATCAGTGGTGATCAAAGGGTTAAGTGTGTCCCTAGGGGGTGCTTACTAACTGTGGGGAAGGTGCTCTGATTGGGGGAAGACAGAGAACCGGGTTCCTGCTTACTAACTGTGGGGGGGAGGTGCTCTGACGGAGGGAAAACAGAGAACCGGGTTCCTGCTTAGCAGGAACACAAGATCTCTATCTTGTCCCCTTGCAGAATGGCGATCTGCCTTGTTTACATAGACAGACCGCCGTTCTGCCTCTCTCGGAAATGATCTTTGTCAGACTGCAATATTGCTGTGGACAAATCTGACACTATGTGACACTCTTTGGGGACCACTGACACCAATACAGTGATCAAATGCACTGTCACTGTACTAATGACACTGGCAGGGAAGGGGTTAACATCAGTGGTGATCAAAGGGTTAAATGTGTCCCTAGGAGGTGCTTACTAAATGTGGGGGAGGTGCTCTGACGGAGGGAAGACAGAGAACCGGGTTCCTGCTTAGCAGGAACACAAGATCTCCATCTTGTCCCCTTGCAGAACGGCGATCTGCTATACTCTGATTAAAAAGAGTTCCTTTAATTTTGTTGAGCAGTGTATAAATTTTGTTCTTAGAATCCATTTCTTTGATCATGTGCATTAAAGAGGTCCTGAAGAAGCGGTAATTCCTGCGAAACCCGTCAACCGTAGTTCCTTATCTCGACCAACAGCCATGCATCTTTGTAGCAGACAATGATTGTTGGTATCTGTATGCAAGTTATGACATTTTGATATGTGTTTTTATATATTTTATTGTTGGAAATAAAGATTTTGTATACATATTTTTTTTCTTTACAAAAGTGTCCTTGTGTGATCACTGGAGGGGTATTGAAAATCCAACCATTTACCCTTTTTTTGCCATATGTTTATTACAAGGATGATACCCTTCACTGGCACATCTATCTAGTTGGAACTTCCCCTACAGACATCCAACAAACAACAAAAAACATTTTTTGGTAAAAGATGGAGCCGATATATTTAGGAGACTTTTCATAAAGTAATTAATGAGGTCACTCACAGCATTCAATGGGATTGGACGCCACTTGCAAGGAAACGATCCTCCCGCTGGCCTCTGGAATGTGGATGCGGAAGACGAGGCGCACTCTGGTGTTCTTCCTTCCAATGTCAGTTTCGCCTTTCCTCAGTTCAATATCTGCGTTTTTTAACTTCAGGATTCCAGCGCAATCGATCCTATCATCAGAGAACACACAGAGCAAATCATATGATCAGCTAAGAAGAGAGAAGCCACAGATGGAAATAAACACAGAAATATACTAGTCCAATACAGTCAGGGCTGGCCCTACCATGGGTCCCGCTGGGTCCATTGGACCCAGGCAGCACTTGGAGAGGGGCAGCAAATTGACTCCCAAGATTTTTTTTTCAGCAGTTTTGTGTGTCAGTTTGCGGCGTGTTACAGGCGGCATTTCCCCATCTCATACTGCCACCCGTAGTGCAAACTGATGAGTATGAGCGCCTTTCACGGGATTGTGGTGTGCGCGATGATGTCAGACATCAGTGCACTCCAGTGGCGGCTGGTCCATTAGGGGCGCAGGGGCGCCGCCCCCCCATCCATGCATCCTGGGACCTAATCTACATGCAGGGCGCCGGACGCATGGAGTTCAATGGGGCTTTTTTTCTTTTTTTAATAATGTGATTAGAGCCAGAGGCTCTAATAGGACTAAAAAAAAAAAAAAAAGGGTGGGCTCTGCGCCCCGAGCCCACCCAGTTGTGTGACAATAGTGAATGAATATTCGCTATTGTTACACGGATCCTCCACCTGGCCAATCAGGAAGCTGGTCGTGAGACCCGTTTCCCAATTGGCCTAAAGGAGAAGCAAAGCCATTGGCCATGGAGGAGGAGGGAGGAGACGCAGAAGACTGAGGGGGAAGAAGCCGCCGGCACCTCCGCCGCCGGCACCTCCGCCGCCGTTTGCTCCTGCTGCCTGCCCTCCCTCCCTCCACATGTCCAGGCAGGGTGAGTGAGCCAGCGACAGGGGGCAGCAAGGCCATCTTTAATATTGTTTGGACCCTGAGCAAACATTTTCTTGGGCCTTGAGCTCAAGAGGCAGCTGTTTTGGGCCCCACAACAATGACTGGGCCCAGGGCAGCTGCCCTGTGTTAAAGACAGCCCTGGGGGGGGGTGTATGGTGTGGTCCGTCTGCCGCCCCCCCCCCCCCCCCCCGGCCCATGGAGCACCAGCCGCCACTGGTGCACTCCATCTCACGCAGAGCAGGCTGGATCTTCTAGGGCAGTGGGCACGGTAGACACAGGAGGACTGAGGACAGACAGCGGGTGTTTGGTGGACCAGTTCTCTGGTGAGTTATGGAAGAAGATTACAGTATATAATATTTTCTAAATTTTATATTTATATAAAATAATGGAGGGGGGGGGGCCTTTTGGTGGGCATGATTTTTTTTTTTTTTGGGGGGGGGGGGGCAGCATTTAATTCTTGGACCCAGGCAGCACAATGTCTTGACCTGCAAATCCCCTGCCTCGCAACAGGAGAACATCGCTCGTCCCTCACAGCACCAGCTCTGCAGCAGACCCAAGAGGACACCCTTGATGTGACCACACAGACTGCCCCACTGCTTTCGAGATGCCTGCTTTTAATGGACTCTTGTGAGTAGCAATCTTTTATGTGATATTAAAGAAACGCTTATTGCTACACTTAGATCGGCGCTTGGTTTTCTCTCTCTCTCAACGTCTTGGGCCAGCCCTACATACAATTCTGATGACTAGGAAATGAAACGAGTGCACTGGTTTGTATATTTATAGCTGTACACTTATTGCTGAGAATTATTCATACACCGGATGACTACAGAAGAACTTCTGCTTGCTGCAGGTCCTGAACTGTGGAAGTTTAGATAAAAAAAATAAATAAATAAAAAAAGGCACACAGGAGGCAAAGTAGCAATCACCAGTATTGCCTGCTGCCTCCCTGCAGCTGATTCCCTCCCTATTGCTGACTTATCATAGCTTGCTCTGCACTGTATATCTGGCTCGGCTTGGAGGCCACCATGCTGGTAGAGACAGGACTTTGCTCACTAATGTCAAAGCTGCCCAACCTATGATCAGTGATCTGATGACTGGTAGGGTGATGATAAGAGATAGAGGAAGTACAATCCACAGAATGGATGAAGCAGAAGCAGGGAAACCCTTGCACTGCAGGTCCTCAGATACAGCTTCACCTGTAGCAGGGGTCTCCAAACTTCCAGTTTTACTGTTCTTTAGACTTTGGGGGGGGGGGGGGTCAATGGAAGAATATTGTCCCATCGCTGGTGTCAGCAGAAGGAACAGTGCCCCATCGTTGGTGTCAGTGGGAGGAGTAGTGTCCAATTGCTGGTGCCAGTAGGAGGAGTAGTGCCCCATCGTTGGTGTCAGTAGGAGGAATAGTGCCCCATCATTGGTGTCAGTGGGAGGAATAGTGCCCCATCATTGGTGTCAGTGGGAGGAATAGTGCCCCATCATTGGTGTCAGTGGGAGGAATAGTGCCCCATCATTGGTATCAGTGGGAGAAATAGTGCCCCATCATTGGTATCAGTGGGAGGAATAGTGCCCCATCATTGGTGTCAATGGGAGGAATAGTCCCCCCATCATTGGTGTCAATGGGAGGAATAGTGTCCTATCATTGGTGTCAGTGGGAGGAATAGTGCCCCATCATTGGCATCAGTGGGAGGAATAGTGCCGCATGGTTGGGGTCAGTGGAAGAATAGGGTCCCATCTCTGGTGTCAGAAGAAGGAATAGTGCCCCATCATTGGTGTCAGTGGGAGGAATAGTGCCCCATCATTGGTGTCAGTGGGAGGAATAGTGCTCCATCATTGGTGTCAGTGGGAGGAATAGTGCCCCATTATTGGTGTCAGTGGGAGGAATAGTGCCCCATCATTGGTATCAGTGGGAGGAATAGTGCCCCATCATTGGTGTCAGTGGGAGGAATAGTGCCCCATCATTGGTATCAGTGGGAGGAATAGTGCCGCATGGTTGGGGTCAGTGGAAGAATAGTGTCCCATCGCTTGTGTCAAAAGAAGGAATAGTGCCTCATCATTGGTGTCAGTGATAGGAATAGTGCCCCACGATTGGTGTCTGTGGGAGGAATAGTGCCGCATGGTTGGGGTCAATGAAAGAATATTGTCCCATCACTTGTGTCAGAAGAAGAAATAGTGCCCCATCGTTGGTGTCAGTAGGAGGAGTAGTGCCCCATTGTTGGTGTCAGTAGGAGGAGTAGTGCCCCATTGTTGGTGTCAGTAGGAAGAGTAGTGCCCCATCGTTGGTGCCAGAAGAAGGAATAGTGCCCCATCGTTGGTGTCAGTAGGAGTAGTGCCCCATTGTTGGTGTCAGTAGGAGGAGTAGTGCCCCATCGTTGGTGCCAGAAGAAGGAATAGTGCCCCATTGTTGGTGTCATAGGGAGGAGTAGTGCCCCATCGTTGGTGTCAGTAGGAGGAGTAGTGCCCCATTGTTGGTGTCAGTAGGAGGAGTAGTGCCCCATTGTTGGTGTCAGTAGGAGGAGTAGTACCCCCTCGTTGGTGACAGTTCCCTAATTATATTTTTCTAACCTAAAAAAAAGCAGTGTTTGCAGAACCTTTGGGTTCTTGGGTTCTGGTCTTCTCCCTGGTTTCTTGGGATCCAGCCGTTTGACAAAACTGCGTTTATGTAACTCACACGCATGCACGCGCGGGTGTAATGGTCACAGCACGGCTCTCTCAATGGACGGTATGTCATCCATTGGGAGCGCAGTGCACATGTGCTGGTGCCATCACTGGCTGCTACGTTTAGGAGATATTCACTGTATACCATGTAAGCCCTGTTATAGGCTTACCTGTAGATACAAGATAAAAATAATGGAGTTTACTACTGCCAGATCAGTTAGTAAATGGGTAAATAGAAAGAGTTGATACATGGATGCAGAGGGAACTGACAGTGAAAGGGAGAAGAAGCAAAGTTTCATAGGTCAGGAAGCAGTCTGGGTGAGAGGAGGGGGAAGCCCAGCTACATAAAGCACACTAAACTGCACTGGGACAAGATAACAGGCAGCTATGGAACTGGTGTAACAAATTCTTCACCCCATGGGAATGCAGCTGATCAGCTGTGACTGTGTCAGGAAGCAATGGGGGAGAGAGATGAAAAAATATACAGGCTGGGACAAGGAGTATAGGAAGAACTGAAGGGAGAGAAACAAAAAGTTACAGAGATAAGAAAAAAGGAAAAATAATTGTGCGCTACACTTAACAGGTTGCCGTGTATTTACTGCGGCAGTGTGGCTCCCACAGGCAAACCGACGTAGGGCTACATCGGTCGCGAGCAGGGAGCGATGGCGCGCCGCCACCGATGCGCTCCTGCCCCAGTCGGCAGCGGGGAAGCCGATGCACGTGTCAGGCGGCTCCGATTGCCGCCTGACACCCGCGATCATTCCCCGCTGAGAGAGAAGAACGGTCGGCTGTTGTAAACACTACTGACCGTTCTTCTCCCTGGAATGATCACAGAGTGCCTGTGATCCTTCTATATAGGATCACAGGTCTCTATGGTCATTTCAGAAGCCACGCCCCCCCGCCACAGTTAGAATCACGCCCCTCGGCTCACATTTAACCCCTTGATCACCCACAATGTTAACCCCTTCCCTGCCAGTGTCATTATTACAGTAACAGTGCATATTTTTAGCACTGATTACTGTAGTAATGTCACTGGTACCCCCAAAAGTGTCAAAAATGTCAGTTAGGGGTCCGATCTGTCCGCCGCAATGTCGCAGTCCCGCTAAAAAATCACAGATCGCCGCCATTACTAGTAAAAAAATTACATAAATCTTTCCTGTAGTTAGTAGACGTGATAATGTTTGCGCAAACCAAATCATAACACGCCTATTGCGATCAAAAATATGTAGAAGAAAATAAACTTGCCTAAAATGGCAAAAAATTTTGATTTTTACATTTTTTTTGAGAATTTCATATAAAAAAAATGTGAAAAATATTGTTATTTTTTCAAAATTGTCTCTATTTTTTTGTTTTTAAATTTTTTTTTTTGGGAATGATTTATAACAGAAAGTGAAAAATATTGTTTTTTTTTTCAGAATTGTCGTTTCTTTTTTTGTTTATAGCGCAAAAAATAAAAATCGCACAGGTGATTAAATACCACCCACCAAAAGAAAGCTCTATTTGTGGGGAAAAAAAAGACATCAATTTTATTTCGATACAGCGTCGCACGACCAATAACGTGGAGCAGAAAACAAATTGGCCTAAAATGTTAAAAAATTTAGATTTTTACATTTTCTTTTGAGAATTTCATATAAAAAATGTGAAAAATATTGTTATTTTTTCAAAATTGTTGCTCTTTTTTTGTTTTTAAATTTTTTTTTTTGGGGGGGGGGAATGTTATATAGCAGAAAGTGAAAAATATTGTTTTTTTTTTCAGAATTGTCGTTTTTTTTTTTTTTTTGTTTATAGCGCAAAAAATAAGAATCGCAAAAGGAGATCATAAAAAATTTAGAAACATTTGAAAAATATTGTTATTTTTTCAAAATTGTCGCTCTTTTTTTATTTTTAAATTTTTTTTGGGAATGTTATATAGCAGAAAGTGAAAAATATTGTTTTTTTTTTGTTTGTTTTTTTTCAGATTTGTCACTCTTTTTTGTTTATAGCGCAAAAAAAAAAAAAAAATCGCACAGGTGATCAAATACCACCAAAAGAAAGCTCTGTTTGTGGAAAAAAAAGGACGTACATTTTTTTTGGGTACAGCATCGAACGACCGCGCAATTGTCTGTTAAAGTAACGCAGTGCTGAATCGCAAAATAGGGCCTGGTCAGAAAGGGGGCAAATCCTTCCGGGGATAAAGTGGTTAATGCCCCCGTGTCTGAAAGGACATCAATTTCATTCAGGTACAGCGTCGCACGACCGCGCAATTGTCTGTTAAAATAACGCGGTGTCGAATCACAAAAATATGGCCTGGTCATTAAGGGGGAAAGTCCTTTCCGGAAGTGATTAAAGGGAGCTGAAAAGATAACAGACTTTCTGGCTAGATCGACAGGAGAAAAAAAAAAAGCCCAAAAAATAAAAAAAGCCAAAAAAATAAATAAAAAAAAAACAAATGCAGCTATTGGCTATTGACTTTTGGGTCTAATACCGCTTTAAATACAGATGAGCATCTACTGAGGGAGGATGCTGCAATAGGAACTGCAAAATTCTACCGCAAAAAAAAAAAAAAAACAATTTCCTGCAAAATACCCAATACTACAGAAAAAACCAACTACAGTCAATGTGACATTTAAACAGAAGAAGAAAATGAGCGAAGCACTGATCTCAGATCTGCATTACAGATAATCCGTATAATCCGATGACTATTAAAAGGTGCAGAAAAAAGGAATGCAAACATTTCCTTGATGCTTTCATTCACCTAATAGAGTCCTAGGCATCTACTGATAGGTTTACCCACTTCTGGACCGAAAGGACATTACTAACAGTAATCAGTGCTAAAAATATGCACTGTTACTGTACTAATGACACTGGCAGGGAAGGGGTTAACCAAGGAGTGATTAACCAGTTCTGGACCGGAAGGTTTTACCCCCCTTAATGACCAGGCTGTTTTTTGCGATATGGCACTGCGTTGATTTAACGGACAATTACGCGGTCGTGCGGCGCTGTACCCAAATAAAATTGATGTCCTTTTTTATCCCACAAATTGAGCTTTCTTTTGGTGGTATTTAATCACCTGTGCGATTTTTTATTTTTTTGTGCTATAAAAAAAAAAAAAAAAAAAAAAAAGCGACAATTCTGAAAAAAAAACAAACAAACAATATTTTTCACTTTCTGCTATATAACATCCCCCCGAAAAAAAAAAAGTGAAAAAATATTTTTTTTTCATTTTTTTAAGTCAATTTGTTTTCTGCTACATATTTTTGGTAAAAAAAAAAAAAAATGAAAAAATTTTTTGCATTCTTTAAGTGCCGGTTCACACTAGGGCGACCTGTGAGGCGACCTGGTCGCCTCACAGGTCGCCGCAGGTCGCCTCCCATAGGGAAGCTGCGGACCCGTTCTAATAGGAGCAACACAAGTCGCTCCGACCTAGAAAAAGGGTCCGGAGCTTCTTTGGGGCGACCCGGAGGCGACCGCCATAGACTTCAATGTTATGAAGTCCGTGGCGGCCGCTCCAAGGTCGCGGTGCGAAGTAGCGTCGCTGCAGTGTGAACCAGCGCTTATGTCAATTTGTTTTCTGCTACATATTTTTGTTTAAAAAAAAAAAAAATCGCAATAACCGTATTTTGATTGGTTTTGCGCAAAAGTTATCGCGTCTACTAACTAGGGGAAAGATTTATGTCATTTTTATTTATTTATTTATTTTACTAGTAATGGCGGCGATCTGCGATTTTTATGGGGACTGCGACATTGCGGCAGACAGATCGGACCCCTAACTGACATTTTTGACACTTTTGTCAGTGGTGACATGTCCGCTGACACCCGCTGCTATCCGATCCGATCCTGTCCGTGAAATCCAGGATAAAAACCCTATTTTCCCATCTGGCGGATCGGATGAAAATGGACAGGCGGACCTTTTTCATCGGATCTCCCATAGAGGGGAACGGGGATCTGACAGCTCCGTCTCTGCAAAGTAAGCGGGGACAGAGCTGTCATCCGCCTGCTCAGCGGGGATCGGAGGATCGATCCCAGGCTGAGCAAAACGGAGTCTGCCGGGCGTAAAGCCCGTATGAAAGGACCCTCATGCTGCTAGTATTAGTAAATAGATTGGAAAGTATATTGTATTTTTACTTGTTTTTCTTTTTTAAGATTTTTTCAGTTACTTCCTAGTTTGTTGTCTAGGGAAATGATGTCATACATCCCAGGAGTCTTAAGGAGGGGAGGAGGGGTCGGCTCCCCTGGGTCCAGCGACGTAGACTTACGTCGCTGGACTCCTAGTGATTCCGGCAGCCGGGGAAGGAGAGGCGGCGATTGCCACCTTCCTCCCCCGATCAACGTCGAAACAGTGAGAAGGCCCGCCTGCTTATGTAAGCAAAGCAGGCGGATCTTCTCAGTGACAGACAGGAAGGGATCTGCAGACTCAGCATAGCTGAGACTGCAATCTCTGTGTCTGTCACAGAACCCCCTCCCCCCACACACGTCAGTAAGCATGAGGCATACATTTAACCCCTTGATCACCCCCAGTATTAACCCCTTCCCTGCCAGTGTCATTATTACAGTAACAGTGCATATTTTTAGCACTGATTACTGTAGTAATGTCACTGGTAACCCCAAAAGTGTCAAAAATGTCAGTTAGGAGTCCGATCTGTCTGCCACAATGTCGCAGTCCCGCAAAAAAATAAAAATCGCAGATCGCCGCCATTACTAGAAAAAAAAAAAAACGATAAAAATGACAGAAATCTTTCCCGTAGTTATTAAACACGATAACTTTTGCGCAAACCAATCAAAATACGCTTATTGCAATTTTTTTTAATTAAAATATGTAGCAGAAAACAGATTGGCCTAAAATGTTAAAAAAATTTAGATTTTTAAATTTTTTGGGGGGGGGGGGGGGTGTTATATAGCAGAATGTGAAAAATATTGTTTTTTGTTTTTTTTTTTCAAAATTGTTGCTCTTTTTTTTGTTTATAGAGCAAATATTAAAAATCGCACAGGTGATCAAATACCACCAAAAGAAAGCTCTGTTTGTGGGAAAAAAAGGGCGTAAATTTTATTTGGGTACAGCGTCGCGCGACTGCGCAATTGTCCGTTAAAAATAACGCAGTGCAGAATCGTAAAATAAGGCCTGGTCAGAAAGGGGGCAAATCCTTCCGGAGATAAAGTGGTTTTTGCTTTGGACGAATGAAGTTTTTCTAAAGGGGTTAAGTCAGAATAAAAAAATGAAATTGGAGGAAAATCCAAGTGACTTGAAGTCGGCTGATTTTTACTCTCTGTAACCATGATTTTATGGTGAGCTATTTGTGCTGTGGGAAAATACACCCACGTCTTGGCACTCATCATTTCGAATGATGTGTGATGTGGATGACTTTCAACAATACAATTTATAGGATAGTTTATTTTCATCAGAGTCCCCTGAAGCCGTCCAGTGTGACGAAACTAGTTGGGGCGGGACCTTGGTTGTGACGTCATTTTGCACGTGCGCTTTCTTTTTTTATATTATTGCTGGAGAGCAGCCATATTCGTTTCGTTAAAGTTAGGCCCCTTTACACTGTTCTATAGCAAAATCGATTTTGATGTGTTTCTGGTGCATTTTGGGCTGCCTGCACCTGTGAAAAATGGACATGTGACTCAAAAACGCACCAAGAATGCAAATCCCGTGTGCATTTTTACCATAATTTCCATTCATTTCAATGGGAAGCTGCGATTTTGGTACGGGCAAAACAGCACTAAAGATGCAGCATGCAAGACTTTTCAAAACGCATGACATCCACAGCGCAGCGGTGCCATCTTAAGAGCATTAAAGGGCCCTGGGCAATGCAGTGCACTGGGGCCCCGCCTACACAATCACTCACGAGAATAAAAATGCAAATTATCGATAGGGCGATATTTATTGGTACAGCAGTGCCAGGCTAATGACAGCTTCCAAGTTCGGCGGCTGGGTCCGGTGAACACACACACGGATGGGAGTCAGAATCGACTGTCCTGTGTGTGCCTGTTCCTGTGGAGGTGGACAGGTATTCCTGCAGTTGTGGGCTCCCCCTCCACAGCCCAAGTGACCTGACAGCAGCGCAGAGCCGACAGGCGCTTGCCACCTGCTAAGTTCGGCGGTGGGATGCACACGGCAATAGGGACTATTGCTTGGCTGGGGCTAGGTCGCTGGGCAGGTGGGGCCCCCCGGGCAAGTGTGGCCCCCGGGCAACTGCCCAGTGTGCCCATTTGGTAAGATGTCCCTGCAGCGCAGTGGTGTGAAAAGTCCCATGGGATTTAAAGGGCAACGAGTTTCTTGCGTTTCTCTTGCAAAGTAAAAACACAGGAAAAAACATATTAGTGTGAAAAGGCCCTTATTGTGCTGCTAAGAGCTCACTTTCTGGAGTTGCCACCATGACAACTTCAACTCTTATGGGGCCATACACACTATAAGATTTTCTGAAGACTTTTTCCTTTAGACTTACCAAAACCATATAATATGAGGTCAAACCTAAACACTTTCAATTTGTATGCAATCTGACAGGCCCTTGCACTACATAGAAAAGGTAAATCTGAAGGAAAAAATCTTCTGAAAATCTTATAGTGTGTATGGCCCTTTAAGCTGGATACACATTATACAACTTTTGTTGGTAGATTTCCTTTAGATTTACCTTTTCTATGTAGTGCAAGGACCTGCCTGATTGCATACAAATTGAAAGTGTTTAGGGATGACCTCATATTATATGGTTTTGCTAAGGCTGGCCATACACTATACAATTTTCTTGTTCAACTTTGCTTTAGATTTACCAAAACCATGTGATATAGGGTCAAACCAAAACACTTTCAATGTGTATGCAATCTGGCAGGCCCTTGCACTACATAGTTTAAGGTAAATCTAAAGGAAATTGAATAAGAAAATTGTATAGTGTATGGCCAGCTTAAATCTTTCACACGGGCGCACCGCCCAATGGACTCCGTTCTGCTCAGCAGGGGGGGGGGGGGAAATCGATCTGCCGATCCCCGCTGAGCAGGCGGATGACAGCTCCGTCTCCGCACTGTCCTCTATGGGGAGATCGGATGAGAACACACGGCCTGTCCGTTCTCATCCGATCCTATCGGATCCTCCAGACGGATGGAAAATAGGGTTTCACGGACAGGATCGGATCGGAGAGCAGCGAGATGTATCTGCTGCCCCATAGGAATGCATGGAGCATCCGATCAGGTCCGCCTGAAAAACTGACAGGCGATCGGATCGGATCGCATTTGTGTGAAAGGGGTCTAAAGGAAAAAAAATCTAAAGTCAATTGTAAAGTGTGTATCCAGCTTTAGAAGCTGATTGGTTTCTATGCACAGCTGAAGCCAGAGTTTGCACTCTCTGGTTTTGGTAGATCGACCCCCCATTGTGTGCAACCACAGATAAAACTGATAAATGTAAAGATGTGATAGAGAGTCATGGGGTTTATTAGGTCACCTACAATAAAATCACCCTCGATAACGTTCCTGTTCTCTACGTTATTTCCGGACTGTACCCCAACCCACTTTGTACTTACGTTGCTCTCATGTTGCTCTTGGGCTCCAGAGGGATCTCCAGAACTTTGGTGTGTCCTATGATCTTCTCATAGCTGGTGGTGGTCACTGTTTTGCCTGTAATGCGGTGCACCTGGTAGAAGGCGTGGGGTTTGAGGATCCTTTCATCAGCCGTCCCGATAAAGATCTGCAGACCCAGAGGCTTGTTCTCCATGTAGCCATGAAGCTGCGGATACAACATAACAATAATCAAACACTGCTAATAGCCGAAATACATCCAAAAAAAAGGGACCTTTAACCACTTCTTGACCGGAAAGATTTTCCCCCAATCAAAATAAGCTTTTTGGGATTTTTTTCACCAAAAAAATGTCGCAGAATACAAACTGGCCTAAAATGATGAAAAAAATTAGATTTTACCTTTTTTTTTTTTTTTTTGGGAGGAATGTTATATAACAAATTGTGAAAAATATTGTTTTTTTCAGAATTGTTGCTATTTTTTGTTTATAGCGCAAAAAATAAAAATTGCAGAGGTGAACAAATACCACCAAAAGAAAGCTCTATTTGTGGGGAAAAAAGGACATCAATTTTATTTGGGTACAGCGTCGCACGACCGCGCAATTGTCCATTAAAGTAACGCAGTGCTGAATCACAAAAAATGGCCTGGTCATTAAGGGGGAAAACCTTCCGGTCCAGAAGTGGTTAAAGTGCAGGTGAAATCGGCTATAGAATATACAGTGTTTTTTTCCTAGGTATAATACAACCTGATCTCCAAAAACTCAGACCAGGAGGCAGAAGTCCCCATATTTGCATCTTCTGATGTCTACACATACCCACAATGCACCAGGCCAAGGCAGTGAGAGGCATCAGAAAGAAGGTTAGACTTTGTTTATGAAAACTATTTCATGGAAATATTCTGTGATAGTCGCCTGCGCTAAGCAAATAAAAAAAGAACTCCGTCTCAATGATTTGCTTGACTTTTCAAAGAGGAACTACAGTCAAATATTTTGTTAATCAACCAATAAATAAAGGAAACCTTGCCCTGTAAGCCTATACTCCCCGACAGGAAGACTCAATGAACTACCAAGGTGCTCTACAGCGTTGTGGTAGTTCAATAAGAACTACAAGCCAACAGCCCCTACGTATATTGGGGCTTGTAGGTAATTCACACACGGAGGTGTGTGTCTGAATGACGCAGCCGCATGGGCAGAGCAAAGGCAGCTAGTATGGGGAACAGTGGCAGTTAGTATGGGGAACAGTGGCAGTTAGTATGGGGAGCAATGGCAGTTAGTATGGGGAACAGTGGCAGTTAGTATGGGGAACAGTGGCAGTTAGTATGGGGAGCATTGGCAGCTAGCATGGGGAACAGTGGCAGCCAGTATTGGGAACAGTGGCAGCCAGTATTGGGAACAGTGGCAGCCAGTATGGGGAACAGTGTCAGCTAGTATGGGGAGCAATGGCAGCTAGTATGGGGAACAGTGGCAGTTAGTATGGGGAACAGTGGCAATTAGTATGGGGAACAGTGGCAGTTAGTATGGGGAACAGTGGCAGTTAGTATGGGGAGCATTGGCAGCTAGTATAGGGAGCAGTGGCAGCTAGCATGGGGAACAGTGTCAGCCAGTATTGGGAACAGTGGCAGCCAGTATGGGGAACAGTGTCAGCTAGTATGGGGAGCAGTGGTAGCCAGTATGGAGAAAAGTGGCAACTAGTATGGGGAACAGTGGCAGCCAGTATTGGGAATAGTGGCAGCCAGTATGGGGAAGAGTGGCAGCTAGTATGGAGAACAGTGGCAGCTAGTATGGGGAGCAGTGGCAGCTAGTATGGGGAACAGTGGCAGCTAGTACTGGGGAACAGTGACAGCTAGTATGGGGAACAGTGTCAGCTAGTACTGGGGAACAGTGACAGCTAGTATGGGGAACAGTGGCAGCTAGTATGGGGAAAAGTGGAAGCTAGTATAGGCGAACAGTGGCAGCTAGTAATGGGGAACAGTGGCAGCTAGTATGGGGAACAGTGGAAGCTAGTATGGGGAACAGTGGAAGCCAGTATTGGGAACAGTGGAAGCCAGTATTGGGAACAGTGGCAGCCAGTATGGGAAACGGTGGCAGCTAGTATGGGGAACAGTGGCAGTTAGTATGGGGAACAGTGGCAGTTAGTATGGGGAACAGTGGCAGCTAGTATGGGGAACAGTGGCAGTTAGTATGGGGAACAGTGGCAGTTAGTATGGGGAACAGTGGCAGCTAGTATGGGGAACAGTGGCAGCTAGTATGGGGAACAGTGGAAGCTAGTATGGGGAACAGTGGCAGCTAGTATTGGGGGCAGTGGCAGCTAGTGTGGAGGGCAGTGGCAGCTAGTATGGGGGGCAGTGGCAGCTAGTATGGGGAGAAGTGGCAGCTAGTATGGGGAGCAGTGGCAGCTAGTATGGGGGGGCAGTGGCAGCTAGTATGGGGGGCAGTGGCAGCTAGTATGGGGGGCAGTGGCAGCTAGTATGGGGAGAAGTGGCAGCTAGTATGGGGAGCAGTGGCAGCTAGTAGGGGGGGGCAGTGGCAGCTAGTATGGGGGGCTGTGGCAGCTAGTATGGGGAACAGTGGCAGCTAGTATGGGGGGCTGTGGCAGCTAGTATGGGGAACAGTGGCAGTTGGTATGGGGAAAGGTGGCAGCTAGTATGGGGGGCAGTGGCAGCTAGTATGGGGAACAGTGGCAGTTAGTATGGGGAACTTTTCCCCATACTTCTGCCACAGAGAGGCGGGCAGCATTGGGAACATGATAAATGTTCCACCCTAAAATTGGGTGGAACATGTTCCCAAAGGTGAACTTATCCTTTAGGCTGGGCTCACATATGTGCAAATTGGATGCAGGTTTCCCTGCATTCAACTCGCATGACATGCAAGTGTGCCCGCCTCTCAATGGAGCCAGTTCACACGTGTCTGGGGTGGCCGTGGTCTGCATTCCAGAAGGACCCTGTGCGTGTTTGGGTCCAGTCTGGGTGCGAATTCAGGAAAAAAGTTGTACCTGAACTGGTGAACAGGGATGCAGAGGAAGTGTTCTGTTTCTTTTGTTCCTTGAGCCCTTTTGGGATGAAGTGGTGATCGGCTGTTAACACAGGAGAGTGGAGGACCTTATCTATCTATGTTACATGCTGTATATGATGACCTTTGTTATGAGGGTCATATAATTCCGGTAAAGTAAGAGACAGTGTGTACTGGTGTTTGGTGGAGGCTCTCTTGAATCAAGGATCTTCACTTCTTCCTGCACAAGGATCTTCACTTTTATTTATACTGATCATCTAGAAACTGTGGTTTCCCTCCTGGATTTTTATGGACATTCTGTGCAAACAGTTTTAAGACTAGCGCCACATTTTTTACTATGCGCATATATGAATGGTTATCATTGGGAAACCCGGGGAATGACTTGTCATGCAACTTTGATGTCCAAAGTTGTATGACAAGTCGCACAAGTGTGAATGGAGCCTCCTCTAGCTATTTCAGCTGTGTTTTAGCTGTTTTCCTGGAGACTGGCTTCAATGCAGAATCATGCTGAGTAATTGCTAGCTTAAAAAAAAACAAAAAAACCCACAGACACAGATAAATCATGTAACGCGTCACAATGTATAAGGTATAATGTAGGTCAGGAGGGTGATATCTATGGCAGAGGATCCCGCAGACAGACCCCAGTGCCATGCACAGAGCACAGCATTGTGGTCTGATCTTCTCTACCACAGAGCCAGCAGTGCCGGAGGTCCCATCACCGAGATACACTCTATGTTCTATCATAATCCAAACATCAACCTCTTCACCCTGCAGCTCTATATATCTTCACCCTGCAGCTGTATATATCTTCACCCTGCAGCTGTATATATCTTCCCCCTGCAGCTGTATATATCTTCACCCTGCAGCTGTATATATCTTCACCCTGCAGCTGTATATATCTTCTCCCTGCAGCTGTATATATCTTCCCCCTGCAGCTGTATATATCTTCACCCTGCAGCTGTATATATCTTCACCCTAACGCTGTATATATCTTCACCCTAACGCTGTATATATCTTCCCCCTGCAGCTGTATATATCTTCACCCTAACGCTGTATATATCTTCACCCTAACGCTGTATATATCTTCACCCTGCAGCTGTATATATCTTCCCCCTGCAGCTGTATATATCTTCCCCCTGCAGCTGTATATATCTTTACCCTGCAGCTGTATATATCTTCACCCTGCAGCTGTATATAGCTTCACCCTGCAGCTGTATATATCTTCACCCTAACCCTGTATATATCTTCACCCTAACGCTGTATATATCTTCACCCTAACGCTGTATATATCTTCACCCTAACGCTGTATATATCTTCCCCCTGCAGCTGTATATATCTTCTCCCTGCAGCTGTATATATCTTCTCCCTGCAGCTGTATATATCTTCACCCTGCAGCTGTATATATCTTCACCCTAACGCTGTATATATCTTCACCCTAACGCTGTATATATCTTCCCCCTGCAGCTGTATATATCTTCACCCTAACCCTGTATATATCTTCACCCTAACGCTGTATATATCTTCACCCTGCAGCTGTATATATCTTCACCCTAACACTGTATATATCTTCCCCCTGCAGCTGTATATATCTTCACCCTAACGCTGTATATTTCTTCACCCTGCAGCTTTATATATCTTCTCCCTGCAGCTGTATATATCTTCACCCTAACGCTGTATATTTCTTCACCCTGCAGCTGTATATATCTTCACCCTGCAGCTGTATATATCTTCACCCTGCAGCTGTATATATCTTCTCCCTGCAGCTGTATATATCTTCTCCCTGCAGCTGTATATATCTTCCCCCTGCAGCTGTATATATCTTCACCCTGCAGCTGTATATATCTTCACCCTAACGCTGTATATATCTTCACCCTAACGCTGTATATATCTTCCCCCTGCAGCTGTATATATCTTCTCCCTGCAGCTGTATATATCTTCACCCTGCAGCTGTATATATCTTCACCCTGCAGCTGTATATATCTTCACCCTAACGCTGTATATATCTTCACCCTAACGCTGTATATATCTTCCCCCTGCAGCTGTATATATCTTCACCCTAACGCTGTATATATCTTCACCCTAACGCTGTATATATCTTCACCCTGCAGCTGTATATATCTTCCCCCTGCAGCTGTATATATCTTCCCCCTGCAGCTGTATATATCTTTACCCTGCAGCTGTATATATCTTCACCCTGCAGCTGTATATATCTTCACCCTGCAGCTGTATATATCTTCACCCTAACCCTGTATATATCTTCACCCTAACGCTGTATATATCTTCACCCTAACGCTGTATATATCTTCCCCCTGCAGCTGTATATATCTTCACCCTGCAGCTGTATATATCTTCACCCTAACGCTGTATATATCTTCACCCTAACGCTGTATATATCTTCCCCCTGCAGCTGTATATATCTTCACCCTAACCCTGTATATATCTTCACCCTAACGCTGTATATATCTTCACCCTGCAGCTGTATATATCTTCACCCTGCAGCTGTATATATCTTCACCCTAACGCTGTATATATCTTCACCCTAACGCTGTATATATCTTCCCCCTGCAGCTGTATATATCTTCACCCTAACCCTGTATATATCTTCACCCTAACGCTGTATATATCTTCACCCTGCAGCTGTATATATCTTCACCCTAACGCTGTATATATCTTCCCCCTGCAGCTGTATATATCTTCACCCTAACGCTGTATATTTCTTCACCCTGCAGCTTTATATATCTTCTCCCTGCAGCTGTATATATCTTCTCCCTGCAGCTGTATATATCTTCACCCTGCAGCTGTATATATCTTCCCCCTGCAGCTGTATATATCTTCCCCCTGCAGCTGTATATATCTTCTCCCTGCAGCTGTATATATCTTCACCCTGCAGCTGTATATATCTTCCCCCTGCAGCTGTATATATCTTCCCCCTGCAGCTGTATATATCTTCTCCCTGCAGCTGTATATATCTTCCCCCTGCAGCTGTATATATCTTCACCCTAACGCTGTATATATCTTCACCCTGCAGCTGTATATATCTTCACCCTAACGCTGTATATATCTTCACCCTAACGCTGTATATATCTTTACCCTGCAGCTGTATATATCTTCACCCTGCAGCTGTATATATCTTCCCCCTGCAGCTGTATATATCTTCACCCTAACGCTGTATATATCTTCACCCTGCAGCTGTATATATCTTCACCCTAACGCTGTATATATCTTCACCCTAACGCTGTATATATCTTTACCCTGCAGCTGTATATATCTTCCCCCTGCAGCTGTATAGATCTTCACCCTGCAGCTGTATATATCTTCTCCCTGCAGCTGTATATATCTTCTCCCTGCAGCTGTATATATCTTCACCCTGCAGCTGTATATATCTTCACCCTAACGCTGTATATATCTTCTCCCTGCAGCTGTATATATCTTCTCCCTGCAGCTGTATATATCTTCACCCTGCAGCTGTATATATCTTCACCCTGCAGCTGTATATATCTTCTCCCTGCAGCTGTATATATCTTCCCCCTGCAGCTGTATATATCTTCTCCCTGCAGCTGTATATATCTTCCCCCTGCAGCTGTATATATCTTCCCCCTGCAGCTGTATATATCTTCACCCTAACCCTGTATATATCTTCACCCTAACGCTGTATATATCTTCCCCCTGCAGCTGTATATATCTTCACCCTAACCCTGTATATATCTTCACCCTGCAGCTGTATATATCTTCACCCTAACGCTGTATATATCTTCACCCTAACGCTGTATATCTCATCTGCAAAATGAAAGAACAATCTCAGAAACTGGAAAAAGGATCTTCAATGTCCCATAAAGAAAACAATGACTTGCTGTGTCCCCAATACAATTTTCTGTAGAATTGTATGTTGTACGCAGGGCCACATACACTATATTACCAAAAGTATTGGGACGCCTGCCTTTACACGCACATGAACTTTAATGGCATCCCAGTCTTAGTCCGTAGGGTTCAATATTGAGTTGGCACACCCTTTACAGCTATAACAGCTTCAACTCTTCTGGGAAGGCTGTCCACAAGGTTTAGGAGTGTGTCTATGGGAATGTTTGACCATTCTTCCAGAAGGGCATTTGTGAGGTCGACGAGAAGGCCTGGCTCGCAGTCTGCACTCTAATTCATCCCAAAGGTGTTCTATCGGGTTGAGGTCAGGACTCTGTGCGGGCCAGTCAAGTTCCTCCACCCCAAACTCGCTCATCCATGTCTTCATGGACCTTGCTTTGTGCACTGGTCCAAATCATTTGATGGAGGGGGGGTTATGGTGTGGGGTTGTTTTTCAGAGGTTGGGCTTGGCCCATTAGTTCCAGTGAAGGGAACTCTTAAGGCGTCAGCATACCAAGACATTTTGGACAATTTCATGCTCCCAAATTTGTGGAAATAGTTTGGGGATGGCCCCTCCCTGTTCCAACATGACTACAACAACATCCCCTAATTCATTCCAAAGGTGTTCTATCGGGTTGAGATCAGGACTCTGTGCAGACCAGTCAAGTTCCTCCACCCCAAATTCGCTCATCCATGTCTTTATGGACCTTTCTTTGTGCACTGGTGTGCATTCATGTTGGAACAGGAAGGGGCCATCCCCAAACTATTACCACAAAGTTGGGAGAACAAAGAGACATTTTAGACAATGTCTTGGTCTGCTGACATCTTAAGAGTTCCCTTCACTGGAACTAAGGGGCCAAGCCCAACCCCTGAAAAACAACCCCACACCATGATCCCCCCCCCCCTTCACCAAATGATTTGAACCAGTGCAAAAAGGACATCAATTTTATTTTGGTACAGCGTCGTACAACTGCGCAATTGTCAGTTAAATTAATGCAGTGCCAAATCGCAAAAATGGCCCGGTCATTAAGGGGGAAGTGGTTAAAGTCCTTTCTGTGCATGGCTGCCCCTGTAGATACAATAGAGAAGCAAGCAATAGCATGAAACAATGGTAAACATTACAGGCAGGGTCACCAATTAAAGATAAAGGACGAAAAACAATGAAAAGAGAAAGCTAACGCAGCCATCACATCTACGGTATAGTAAGCTGCAATAGAAAAAAAAGTTTTGTCTTTGGGTTTGAATTACCCTTGAAAACTACAAAACGAAGAACACAGTGTTAAATATCATCATGGTGGAGGGGGTGGGTTCAGGGTGTGTTGGGGTCTTTTAGAATACAGTAGATAGTAATGCCTACTTGCCAACTGTCCTGTATTTGCCGGGACAGTCCCGGCAAATAGGAGCCTGTCCTGGGTAATTTACTCTGCCGGGACTGTCCCGGCAAATAGGAGCCTGTCCCGGGTAATTTACTCTACCGGGACTGTCCCGGCAAATAGGAGCCTGCCCTGGGTAATTTGCTCTGCCGGGACTGTCCCGGCAAATAGGAGCCTGTCCTGGGTAATTTATTCTGCCAGGACAGTCCAGGCAAATAGGAGCCTGTCCTGGGTAATTTACTCTGCTGGGACTGTCCCGGCAAATAGGAGCCTGTCTTGGGTCATTTACTCTGCCGGGTCTGTCCCGGTAAATAGGAGCCTGTCCCGGGCAATTTACTCTGCCGGGACAGTCCTGGCAAATAGGAGCCTGTCCTGGTTAATTTACTCTGCCGGGACTGTCCCAGCAAATAGGAGCCTGTCCCGGGTGATTTACTCTGCCGGGACTGTCCCGACAAATAGGAGCCTGTCCCGGGTAATTTACTCTGCCGAGACTGTCCCGGCAAATAGGAGCCTGTCCTGGGTAATTTATTCTGCCAGGACAGTCCCGGCAAATAGGAGCCTGTCTCGGGTAATTTACTTTGCCGGGACAGTCCCGGCAAATAGGAGCCTGTCCTGGCTAATTTACTCTGCCGGGACTGTCCCCGCAAATAGGAGCCTGCCCTGAGTAATTTACTCTGCCGGGACTGTCCCGGCAAATAGGAGCCTGTCCTGGGTAATTTACTCTACCGTACTGTCCCGGCAAATAGGAGCCTGTCCCGGGTAATTTACTCTACCGGGACTCCCTGGCAGAGGGAAGGAAAAGATACAATGTAATCATTTTGTTTATAGTTACTGGGAGACTTAATGCTGATAGGCGTTTGCGGGAGGATTTTTTTTTTTCCACAGCTCTTCTCTCTGCTTCCTCACAGCTATGCAGCTATGCAAAGAATCGAGCATATGTCAGGTTTAGATCGTCAGGGGGGGTGAATCGAGATCGCGATTTTCATACGATTAATCGTGCAGCTCTACGGGACAGGCTCCTATTTGCCGGGACAGTCCCGGCAGAGTAAATTACCCAGGACAGGCTCCTATTTGCCAGGACTGTCCCGGCAGAGTAAATTACCCAGGACAGGCTCCTATTTGCCGGGACTGTCCCGGCAAAGTAAATTACCCGGGACAGGCTCCTATTTGTCGGGACAGTCCCGGCAGAGTAAATCACCCGGGACAGGCTCCTATTTGCTGGGACAGTCCCGGCAGAGTAAATTACCCAGGACAGGCTCCTATTTGCCAGGACTGTCCCGGCAGAGTAAATTACCCGGGACAGGCTCCTATTTACCGGGACAGACCCGGCAGAGTAAATTACCCAGGACAGGCTCCTATTTGCCTGGACTGTCCTGGCAGAATAAATTACCCAGGACAGGCTCCTATTTGCCGGGACAGGCCCGGCGGAGTAAATTACCCGGGACAGGCTCCTATTTGCCGGGACAGTCCCGGTAGAGTAAATTACCCGGGACAGGCTCCTATTTGCCTCGGAGGTCGCGGTGCGAAGTAGCGTCGCCCCTATGTGAACGGGGCCTTAAAGACTAGACCTTTTTCTGACACTTGTTGCTTGCAAGTTAAAATCAGTTGTTTTTGCTAGAAAAGTACTTAGAACCCCCAAACATTTTATATATTTTAGCAGAGACCCTACAGAATAAAATGGCGATTGTTGTAATATTTTATGTCACACTGTATTTGCGCAGCAGTCTTTCAAACGCAATTAATAGACTTTAATGAATAAAAAAAAAAAACTTAACAGTAAAGTTATCCCAATTTTTTTTTGTTACACAGAGAATCGTGATCTTTATTCCAAGCTAAAAAATCGTGATTCTCATTTTGGCCAGAATCGTGCAGCTCTACTGTCCCGGGTAATTTACTCTACCGGGACTGTCCCGGCAAATAGGAGCCTGTCCTGGGTAATTTATTCTGCCAGGACAGTCCTGGCAAATAGGAGCCTGTCCTAGGTAATTTACTCTGCTGGGACTGTCCCGGCAAATAGGAGCCTATCTTGGGTAATTTACTCTGCCGGGTCCGTCCCGGTAAATAGGAGCCTGTCCCGGGTAATTTACTCTGCCGGGACAGTCCTGGCAAATAGGAGCCTGTCCTGGGTAATTTACTCTGCCGGGACTGTCCCAGCAAATAGGAGCCTGTCCTGGGTAATTTACTCTGCCTAGACTGTCTCGGCAAATGCGCTTTTTCACCAAAATTGAAATTCCCTTTTAAATTTCCTGTTATTCTCTATTTAGTAGACTGATGATAAGTAGGCGGAGATTAATTATGCGGAGTGGGCGGAGCTTGGGGGAAGTGGGTGTGGTACATTTTCAAGTAAGTAATTGATAGCTGTGCTGCAAAGTGTCCCTGGAAATTGTTTTCAAATGTTGGCAACTATGGTAATGTCTGTTATTTAGGACAGGGGAGTATGGTTACCAACGCTGGTGTTAGGTGTACTTGTTTATTGTTTTGTTTGGCCAAAAAAAGGTGGCGTTGGTTTTTGTGTCCATCACTGTGGCGTATTTGCACTTAAAATTTTTCAATAAAAAGAATTTACAAAAAAATATATATTATCATGCTACAATAATCCTGTACCCGGGTACCCTCGTCTCACCTGATATTTGGCTATCATACACTTTTGCTGTTTGGCACATAATATAAAAGGAACAGAAAAGGAACATAAAAGGGACACCTTTTCTGTGTCTGCCAAGTGTGGACTCATTCCCTTGGCGTGTTTTCTGTCTGCTATTTTATGAAGTTCTGGCCCAGAATTGGCCAGTGTCACCCCCAGACAGACAGGATACCAGATGATTACCCCAGACAGAACTTATTGTGAATCAGGGAGACGGACAGATTTTCTCTCTGGATAGTTCATGCAGGAAAGTCTGACAGACTCGGTAAAGGATATCATTTCTCTTTTTTTTTTCATTGTGACTTAAAGGGCTTCTGTTCTGTGCTCACCGTGTGTACCTAAAAATCATTTCCTTCTAAAAGCTCTCCGGATTTTTGATCCAGCATTGGCAGCTTCTAGTATCATTACATGGATGCCATATAAACAGAGATGAAATCATCTTAAAGTGTTACTAAACCCAGGAACCTACATTCAGTATATCTGGTCTCCCCAGGAGCCTGCAGTCACTATATCTGGTCTCCCCAGGAGCCTGCATTCACTATATCTGGTCTCCCCAGGAGCCTGTGTCACTATATCTGGTCTCCCCAGGAGCCTGCATTCACTATATCTGCTCTCCCCAGGAGCCTACATTCACTATATCTGCCCTCCCCAGGAGCCTGCAGTCACTATATCTGGTCTCCTCAGGAGCCTGCATTCACTATATCTGCTCTCCCCAGGAGCCTGCATTCACTATATCTGGTCTCCCCAGGAGCCTGCATTCACTATATCTGGTCTCCCCAGGAGCCTGCATTCACTATATCTGGTCTCCCCAGGAGCCTGCATTCACTATATCTGGTCTCCCCAGGAGTCTATATTCACTATATCTGGTCTCCCCAGGAGCCTGCAGTCACTATATCCTGGTCTACCCAGGAGCCTGCATTCACTATATCTGGTCTCCCCAGGAGCCTGCAGTCACTATATCTAGTCTCCCCAAGAGCCTGCATTCACTATATCTGGTCTCCCCAGGAGCCTGCATTCACTATATCTGTTCTCCCCAGGAGCCTGCAGTCACTATATATGCTCTCCCCAGGAGCCTGCATTCACTATATCTGGTCTCCCCAGGAATCTGTAGCCGCCTGGAGGTGTTCTGTACACAGAATGTATACTGACCACACCCCCAGAAACATAATTTCCTGCTTGTGTAATTGGCTCACCCATTTTCCCTGAAATCTGCACTAAGATACAAGTCAGATTTCTTGCATCCCCTGCAACAAAAATGTCATTTTTGGTGAGATACTCCCAATAGGAACAAGTCTAAAGGGATGCAGGCCCAGCAGATTTCCTCATTAGTGCTCTGCAGCTGCCACAGCTGATTGATAAATATGAAACCACTCCCATTTGACCCCCTCAGCACAGAGGAACAAACAATGATTTCTTTAGAATAACAAAAGATAGGAATCTGCAACAAAGTTTGTTATAATCCCTGCAATGTACAGAGATCACCCAGAGGGGAATGTTTTTTTTCTCAACAAAAGTGGAGTTACAATTTAAAGGAGCAGCAACCTCACCTTCAACATTCACTATTTCACATAGTTTATTTATTACTTTTTACCACATCCATTAGCACGGGTATATATACACGTATATACAGTATATATATATTTACAGGAGACGTGAGCTGACAAGGTTTCCTCACTAGTCTGATAACTTTTTCCTTTTAAACTGTAGGCAGAAATAGTCCAAAGCTGCCCACAGACTAAAGATAAAAAAATAAATAAAAAAAAAGAAGTAAAAATAGACCTTCATTTATCTGCATTCTGCACATATTGGCAAATGTTCCAATTATTGCTTCCAGCGTGGGAGTGGCCAAACCAGCAGAGATCTCAAGGAGCGATCAGGCGAATCTGTGACAGAAGATATTTTGGACTCCCAGCTCCAGGGAAAGCATATTTTATGGAGTTTTTTAGAGTAGGGAACAGTTATAACTAGGGAGAGACCGATTATCGGCAAGGCCGATATATCGAGGGCCGATATGCACTTTCCCCGATATATCGGTATTGGCCCTGGAACTGGCCGATATTGGCGATATTCTGCCTTCTTAGGCTGCCTCCCTCATCTTGGACATCCTCGTCTGAAGTCGGGACTGGTCTCGCGGGAGTGTATCACAGCCATACACCCACCCACAGCAGCCCGGTGCCAGCCAGCCACCCACATCCACGGGCACTGTACCAGCCAGCCACAGGCACTGTACCAGCGAGCCAGCCAGCCGCATGCCCGGTACCAGCCAGCCACAGGCCCTGTACCAGCCAGGCAGCCAGCCACCAGCAGGCCCTGTACCAGCCAGCCACAGGCACTGTACCAGCGAGCCAGCCAGCCAGCCGCAGGCCCGGCGGTACCAGCCAGTCACAGGCCCTGTACCAGCCAGCCACCAGCAGGCCCTGTACCAGCCAGCCACCCACATCCACATGCACTGTACCAGCCAGCCACAGGCACTGTATCAGCGAGCCACCCACAGGCCCTGTACCAACCATCCACAGGCCCTGTACCAGATAGCCACCAGCAGGCCCAGGACCAACCATCCACCCACATCCACATGCACTGTACCAGCCAGCCACAGGCACTGTATCAGCGAGCCACCCACAGGCCCTGTACCAACCATCCACAGGCACTGTACCAGCGAGCCACCCACAGGCCCTGTACCAACCATCCACAGGCACTGTACCAGCCAGCCAGCCACCCACAGCCCCTATGCCAGCCACCCACCTACCAAAGGGTGCCAGCCACCCACCACAGGGTGCCAGCCAGCCAGCCACCCACCACAGGGTGCCAGCCAGCCAGCCACCCACCACAGGGTGCCAGCCAGCCACCCTCCAGAGGGTGCCAGCAAGCCAGCCACCCACCACAGGGTGCCAGCCAGCCACCCACCCACCACAGGGTGCCAGCCAGCCAAAATATTGACCAGTTTTTTTTCTATGCTGAGATCACCGTTGAGGTACTTGTATATTGCTATCATGTCCCCTCTCAGGCGTCTCCTTTCCAGTGAGAATAAATCAAGCGCTTGTAGGCGCTCTTCATAATTAAGATCCTCCAATCCCCTGATCAGTTTAGTTGCTCTCCTCTGGACTCTCTCCAGTTCCAACACATCCCTTCTGAGGACTGGCGACCAGAAATGGACAGAATACTCCAGATGTGGTCAGGCCAGTGTTTTATAAAGTGGTCATGCACAGGTGTCTATTGAAATCGCCCCCAAAGTCGCCCCAGTGGCGCCACACTGATTCAGACTGTGCCATTACCGACAATAGGCTCCGATTTGGCATGCAATTTGACATGTCAAATCGCGCCGATCTGAACAGGGGCTGATGGTCAAAGCCGAAAAGGCACTTCAATGGAGCAGGTGATACATGGAGCCTGTATAGGAGGCCACTTGTCATCATCTCTTCTCACTCCACCTGCCCAGGATCTGGTGCATGGCGCACACAACAAAAGGCACCTGTACTCTGCTAATGGCTGCACCTCCAGGAGCCTACGGCTATTCCCAAAAGAAAAATAAATACGAGCAAATAGACGATTTCTTTACAGCAAAGCTTGGATTTCTACAAAATGAACACCTTTCTCAGCATCAAGAACCTGCTTTATAACACAGCAAACACCTGGGAAGGAAATTATTTCCGTAAAAAAGTAAGGTGCCCCGTTCACAATAAAACCCTCTATAAAGACTACACAGTTTGAGCTGGAGCTCCACCAAGAGCCCTGACTCACATTTGCCACCCAGGCAAAGAAAAGCCAGACGTAATGTCTGCCTTTCCATCCCCTATTTTGGGATTTAAAGATCCTATTTTTTTTTTTTCTGTTTAAAAAACGTTTTCTTAATCTTTTTGCATAATTAGTCTGATATTCTAACCCTGACCAGACTCGATCCGGTCTGTGACTGGAGAGGAGGGGCGCCCTGGCAGCTGAACACTCAAAAAACAAGGGGGCCTTTCTCGTTTGCTACCTTACGAGTTGGGTAAACAAGATGCTAATTTGTTCTGTGATTTCAGCCATTGATTACGGACTGAGAGGGGATTATATATAAGTATCCAGGAGAAGTCGTCTTTAACTTCATTCATCCTTGCCAAAATTCCCAGCTCCCGTGGAGGTGTGTGAGGGCCGCTAGTCAGAGACTGAAAACTGACTTCTTATTCTTTTCCAATAAAACCAACACAACAGAAATTTCAAAACGTTTTATCGGAGAAAATTCTTTACTGCTGACTAGGTGCAACTATCAGTATAAACCATGCACTTCTTGATCACCAAAACAAGTATCCTGCATTTTCCATGGATAAATCACCCGGAACCGTCTTCTCCACTCCTCCCCAAGACCTCCTGCTCTCTAGCTCCCATGTCTCCCCCCCTCCCAGGACTTCTACAGAGCCTCTCCCACCCTTTGGAACTCTCTACCCCAATCTGTGTAGTTATCTCCTACTCTGTCCTCCTTTAGACGATCCCTGAAAACTCATCTCTTCAAGGAGGTCTATTCTGCCTTCAGCGAACAATCAAAATCTTCTACTTCCCTCATCAGTTCATCCCTCACAGTTATTACTAGGAATGGGCTCGGGCGTGTTTGGGATTCCACCCACCCGATCCTGCCAGGAAGCTGATACTGCACTCCGCTCAGGGCCGCTGATAGGGGGGGACCACCAGCCCTCTTGTAGGGGGCCGGAGCACACAGGGGGGCCCCACACAGAGAGGGGGATTAGTGATGGACAATAAATACAGAAATCTTCCTCCAGCACCTGAATCTGATCTGTCCCTCTCCCTGCTATCAGCTTTTATCTGCTGAGAAAGAGACAGTCGTCCCTCACTAATCCCCCTCCCTGTGTGGGCCCCCCTCCCAGCACTGGCTCTAATGTTATCTCCACTCCTGAGTTTTTCTATAACTTTGCTTCTCTCTCTCTGCCTCTCTGATCCTGGAGCCCCAAATGCCCAGCCTGTATATTTTTTTCATCTCATCTTCATTTTTATTTATTAACATAGTTTTTTTCTTTTAGATTTAGTAGGAATTATGTGAGTTATGTTGTATTTGTGTCTGCTAATAGTGATTTTGTTGTAACTTTAGCTAAATATATCTTTAATATTTTCTTGGGGGGCCCCTGCCAGGTAGTCTGTACGGGGCCCCGTGATTTCTAACAGCAGCCCTGACTCCGCTATTCAAGTCAGCTAGGTTCCAAGGTCAAAAAGTAATGATAAAGGAGGGTATCTCTATCCCTTAGACCAGTGGTTCTCAACCAGTATTCTGTGGAACCCTAGGGTTCCTCCTGAGGTTGCTAGGGATTCTTTGAGCAATGGACAATTTCTGCCTCTCAGATAAGTTCCCCCTGACACCATTGATCTTTTGAGCTATCTGGAAGAAGGTAATTCTTCCCAATGTCCACAAGTGTAAAGCCTCGTACACACGTACCGATCGTCGGCCGAACGATCGGCCGTCTTTTGTCCAGGGCTGTCGTGTCTGTTGAAAACTGCAAAAGACTGCACACGAATTTTGTCTGCCAACAACAGCCGACTGCAGAAGTGATGTCATGTGATGGTTAACTTTCCTTGTCTTTTTTCTTTTCTGAGCATGCCCAGTCTTGCTAATCGGCTGTCTGTCGGCCGAAATCTGTACTAACTGGCGAACAATCGGCCGTTCTGGTGACGGCCAACAAAAATTTTAATGCCTGCACACCCGATTCTGTTCGGCCGAAAATGCGCTGTCGGCTGTCGGAAGCATCATACTAACAAGCCTACAATCGGCCGATCGGTCGTCGGCCGAATATTTACGGCCGACAATCGGTACGTGTGTACGGGGCTTTAGGAGCATTCATCCCACTGACCATCACACTAATGTATCATGAGTTGTAGATATAGTTATTTTTAGCAGGGGTTCCCTGAGACCTGAAAAGTATTTCAAGGGTTCCTCTGTGTTTAAAAGATTGAGAAAGGCTGCCTTAGACGATAATGAAAAATCCAAATGGGACCAATAAGGGAAGTGGGTCTTATGCGATACTCAAAAGCAATAAAGAAAATATAATTGAAAATAACAAAATTATACTAGAAATAACCACCTGCAATACCATGTAAGTTTTGGGGATTTGAGGTTACACCTCCTCTTCCCTTTCCCTTCCAGTTCTCATTTTTCCTCATTTGCATTTTCCTTATACATATATATATATATATTTTATAGATCAGACATCAACTTCTGACGAAACGCGTCAAGTTTTATGATGTTGTGATTGTAATTTTATATATATTTACTTGAATACTGTTTATCATTGCTATCTATTGATGTTGTGATTACAACTACTCTATTATTCTTGGAAACTTGCCATGATGGTTTTTATGAACACTACAATTGGGACTACACGTCAACTATTGTTTACTTGTTTATGTAACACATACATTATCTTATGTGATGTTTTTCATCTGCATGTAATTATCAATAAATGTTGTCATTTTTTTTCTGCAAGCCTGGTTCATGTCCTTCATTTAAAGTCCCAACCTTCCGTTATTTCTATTGAATCGGGATGGAGGCGCCCGACATTTCCCATTGTGAGTCTCTTTTAAAGTCCCAAACCTCCCTCCTCCTATACACAAAAAATTATACTAGAAAAGGTAACCGCTGACGGTGGGGTGGGGGGGGGGGGACACCAGTCCTCCTGTAGGGGGCCCAGGCACACAGGGGGACCTCAACAGCTGAATAACCTATGGTCAGGATCTACATTTTTGTTATCTATAGCAAATAACTCGAGAAAGAATAAAACTGACATATTATGGACAGAGCCCTGGGGCCATCATAAAAAAAAAAATTCAAAGATATCTGAGTTTGAAAATATTTTTTTTTACAGAATTCTGAGTTTGAAAGTCAGAATTCTGAGATTACAAGTTTGGACCATGCTAAAATGTATTATATTAAAAGTCAGAATTCTGAGATTAAAAGTCAGAATTCTGACTTTTAATCTCAGAATTTTGACTTTTTAAACTCAGAATTCTGACTTTCAAACTCAGAATTCTTACTTTTAAACTCAGAATTCTGACATTTAAACTCAGAATTCTGACTTTTAATCTCAGAATTTTGACTTTTTAAACTCAGAATTCTGACTTTCAAACTCAGAATTCTTACTTTTAAACTCAGAATTCTGACATTTAAACTCAGAATTCTGACTTTTAATCTCAGAATTCTGACTTTTTAAACTCAGAATTCTGACTTTCAAACTCAGAATTCTGACTTTTAATCTCAGAATTCTGTCTTTTAAACTCAGAATTCTGTCTTTTAAACTCAGAATTCTGACTTTCAAAGTCAGAATTCTGACTTTTAAACTCAGAATTCTGACTTTTAATCTCAGAATTGTGTTTAGTAAATTTTAGCATGGTTCAAACTTGTAATCTCAGAATTCTGACTTTCAAAGTTACAATTCTGACTTTTAAACTCAGAATTCTGACTTTTAATCTCAGAATTGTGTTTAATAAATTTTAGCATGATTCAAACTTGTAATCTCAGAATTCTGACTTGCAAAGTCAGAATTCTGACTTTTAATCTCAGAATTCTGACTTTCAAACTCAGAATTCTGTAAAAAAAAAAAAAAAAAATTTCAAACTCAGAAATCTTTGAAATTTTTTTTAAGATGGTCCCATGACTCTTCCATAGTTTCTGTGTATATACTTTGGATGATTTTTTTTTTTCTCTCTATAGCAAATAAGAAATACTGGAAACTGGCTCTAACCTTATAAAATCAAAGTCGCAAAAAAAAGTGGAGTTACGCTTTAAATCAAATCCACCCTGGACAAAACATTAGGTAGATGAGTTGCACTCATAGTGCTTGGCAAATGACTAAAGGAATATAAAAATATACAAACCCAATGGGGAGATGCATGGCACACCAAAGCACTGGAGACAACATAAATGTGAACTAGTCCAAGAGTTGTATAAAGTACTCGAAACCCATACTTGAGTAAAAGTACAAGTGCTCAAACAAAAAGTGACTTGAGTAGAAGTGGAAGTGCTCGATCAAAAAGTGACTTGTGTAGAAGTACTAAAGTATTCAACGTTTTTTGTACTTAAGTATTGCAAGTAGTTTTTTTTTAAATTTTACTACTCAAGTACTGAAAGTAAAAGTACCAGTAGTTTTTTTTTTTAAATTGCTACTCAAGTACTGAAAGTAAAAGTACAAGTACTGTGTTATGTAGTTATTAAAGAAAGAAATCAAAAGTCAAAAGTACACATGGCATTATACACATTTTTTTGAGCTTCATGAAGCCTGCCATCTACTGTTCTGGCAGTGGTAATTTTTATAATAGTAACGAGTAACTATGCAGCACAAAAATATATCGGAGTAGAAGTATTGAAATCATCGAAAAAATGTAGTGAAGTAAAAGTGGAAGTAGGAGAAAAAAATTCTACTCCAGGAAAGTACAGATACCGCCTTTCGGTACTTAAGTGAAGTAGTTCTACTTAGTTTCTATACATCTCTGACTAGTCCCCACATGTACAGTACATGCTACATATAGCAGCTCTGTCCTTTCTCCTTCAAGGTTACTTCCTTCCTTACATTTGCAGTGCCACCTAAAAGACGTCTTGTTTGCAAACTTCTCATAGAAGAAAGAGGAAATTAATAGGCTTTCCGGTGTTCAGCCACATCTCTTGTTCTGATGTGCTGCATGCTCCTAAATGGCTCTAAATAAACACGCACACGCAACACTTGGCCTCGCCCTTTACATGCTACCAAAAAAAAATTTAAAAATCACATTCACCTGGCACTGGCAAAGCACGATTTCCAGGCAAGATGCATATTTTCGTGCCAGGCTGTAAGTACCACCCAAAATCTGCATTGTTCATGGCTTTGAGCCTTACGTTAGCCACACACCTGACTGCGGCTTGGAAACAAAGCAAAGGAAGCGACTCCACTTATGTCAACTGCAAGATAAGAGTGAGGATGTGAGCATCAAGTTTAGCCTCCAAAAAATAAAAAATGAAATGGACGTCGTCTCAGCCTGCGTCATTCTGGGTGAAATGGGATCTTATAAGTTATTATTATTATTAATTAGCGCCGACAGTACGTATTTTTGGTAAAAAAAAAAAAGTCCCAATAAGCGAATATTGATTGGTTTGTGCAAAAGTTATCACGTCTACAAACCTTTGGATATTTTTGTGACATTTTTATTTACTTATGTAGCAGGTTTTCCAGGCATTGGGCCTGATATGGGTCTGCCATGGTTACCGGTGACACCTTCAGCCCATTTAAGCTGAATACCCAAGTGCGAGATTTGAGTCAAGGACCAGTCCGGGATCTTTGGTTGGTTTTGTTTATTTGATAATGGGGATGGGAGAAGGGAATGAGTGGGATATTCCTCTGGCTCAACTAGGTACAACTAGAACACTTTGCAGAAAAATGCCTGTTAGCGCTGTCTTGGCGCCAGCTGGATGCCGACCAACGCTTGCTGGCGCTTGAAAATGGCTTTATTACTGAACTGTGGTAGAACTTGACTTGTAACCCTCTGGTTAACTCAAAAGATCCTGGACTGTAGTGAGACATGACTCTTGACACTCTGGTAAGCTCAAAAGTCCTGCGAACAGCTCCCTCCAGCCCTACACTGACTGAGGTAGCTCCTTGTAACTGCTTGTGCTGCTGCAACTCTCAACACTGTACACTTTAACACTTCAGGGCCCAACCGCTGGTGCCCCCTCTACACTTCAGGGTCCTCTCACTAGGCACCCCCTCTACACTTCAGGGTTCTCTCAGTGTATGGTGTCAGTAGGGCAGTGGACAGTGTCAAAAGAGCAGTGGATGGTGTCAGTAGGGCAGTGGACGGTGTCAGTAGAGCAGTGGACGGTGTCAGTAGGGCAGTGGACGGTGTCAGTATGGCAGGGATTGGTGTCAATAGAGCAGTGGATAGTGTCAGTAGGGCAGAGAATGGTGTCAGTAGGGCAGTGGATGGTGTCAGTAGAGCAGTGGACAGTGTCAGTAGAGCAGTGGACGGTGTGAGTAGAGCAGTGGATGGTGTCAGTAGAGCAGTGGACAGTGTCAGTAGAGCAGTGGACAGTGTCAGTAGAGCAGTGGATGGTGTCAGTAGAGCAGTGGACGGTGTCAGTAGAGCAGTGGATGGTGTCAGTAGAGCAGTGGACAGTGTCAGTAGAGCAGTGGACGGTGTGAGTAGAGCAGTGGATGGTGTCAGTAGAGCAGTGGATGGTGTCAGTATAGCAGTGGACGGTGTGAGTAGAGCAGTGGATGGTGTCAGTAGAGCAGTGAACAGTGTCAGTAGGGCAGTGGATGGTGTCAGTAGGGCAGTGGACGGTGTCAGTAGAGCAGTGGATGGTGTGAGTAGAGCAGTGGATGGTGTCAGTAGAGCAGTGGATGGTGTCAGTAGGGCAGTGGACGGTGTCAGTAGGGCAGTGGACGGTGTCAGTAAGGCAGTGGATAGTGTCAATAGAGCAGTGGACAGTGTCAGTAGAGCAGTGGACAGTGTCAGTAGAGCAGTGGACGGTGTCAGTAGAGCAGTGGATGGTGTCAGTAGAGCAGTGGATGGTGTCAGTAGGGCAGTGGACGGTGTCAGTAGGGCAGTGGACGGTGTCAGTAAGGCAGTGGATGGTGTCAGTAGAGCAGTAGATGGTGTCAGTAGGGCAGTGGACGGTGTCAGTAGAGCAGTGGACAGTGTCAGTAGAGCAGTGGACGGTGTCAGTAGAGCAGTGGATGGTGTCAGTAGGGTAGTGGACGGTGTCAGTAGAGCAGTGGACGGTGTCAGTAGGGCAGTGGATGGTGTCAGTAGAGCAGTAGATGGTGTCAGTAGGGCAGTGGACGGTGTCAGTAGAGCAGTGGACGGTGTCAGTAGAGCAGTGGATGGTGTCAGTAGAGCAGTGGATGGTGTCAGTAGAGCTGTGGACGGTGTCAGTAGAGCAGTGGACGGTGTCAGTAGAGCAGTGGATGGTGTCAGTAGAGCAGTGGATGGTGTCAGTAAGGCAGTGGACGGTGTCAGTAGGGCAGTGGGCGGTGTCAGTAGAGCAGTGTATGGTGTCAGTAGGGCAGTGGACGGTGTCATTAGGGCAGTGGACGGTGTCAGTAGGGCAGTGGACAGTGTCAGTAGAGCAGTGTATGGTGTCAGTAGAGCAGTGGACGGTGTCGGTAGGGCAGTGGACGGTGTCAGTAGAGCAGTGGACGGTGGCAGTAGAGCAGTGGACGGTGTCAGTAGTTTTACTATTTTTTACGATTTTATTTTAATATTTTTTAATAACTATTTTAATTTTATAGTAACATTTTTTACAATTATTTTTATACAAATTTTTTAGGAGCCCCATTAGGGGGCTTTGCATGAAATATCAGGGGGAATCTGTGCCACACTGGGTGATTAGAAAATACAGGAGGGGGCAGTTACAAGAGCAGTCACCCTGCACAAGGAGAGAGAGCAGTGCTGTGGGTGGATCCCAGCAGGCCCACCCACCACAGGCCTCCTATAGAAACTACGGAAGGGGGCGTAGACAAGAGCAGTCACTCAGCACAAGGAGAGAGAGTAGTGCTGTGGGAGGGACCCAGCAGGCCCCACCCACTACAGGCACCCTATAGAAACTATGGAAAGGGGCGGAGACAAGAGCAGTCACCCTGCACAAGGAGAGAGAGTAGTGCTGTGGGAGGGACCCAGCAGGCCCCACCCACTACAGGCACCCTATAGAAACTATGGAAAGGGGCGGAGACAAGAGCAGTCACCCTGCACAAGGAGCGAGAGCAGTGCTGTGGGAGGGACCCAGCAGGCCCCACCCACCACAGGCTGAGGGGGCGGAGACAAGACCAATCACCCTGCACAAGGAGAGAGAACAGCAGCAACTGGTCTTTATGATAGGAAACTCCTACACAAAGAAGTGGATTATTGCAGAGATGTAAAAGAAATACATAAAACACACCAAGATTGGAGTACACACGCCTCTTGTACTTAGAAAATATTTGCTCATCTCAGAGTTCAGCTTTAAGGAAGCCCAAAGCATGTTGGCCGATATGCCAGCTACCAAACTGTTTACTGCTGTAATAAGACGCATTTGTGTGCATGTTTATTACTGTCACTTGGCCGCTATCTTTCTTGGTTTGCAGGAAATTCCTTGCACAAATCTGTTTTGACTCAGTGAAGTTTTTATCCGGGGGTGGGGAATGCTCATAGTAGGGTGAGACGTGTGACAGCCAGGACGTTGTGTAAGTCTGTCTGTCTGTGTCACTGCTGTCTGTCTTATAATTAGTAGTCGGTGTCATAGAAACGTTGTCACTGGTGGTTACAGTCACAGGAAAGGGAGCTTTCATTAGGATTCATGTACATTGCAGCTGCTAAACGGATGTTTGGGTGCAGTTGGGCATTATTTTCAGCAGCCCCTGAACTCTCCTCTATGGTATCTTATGGGTAAATTCAGGCATTTATAGTACTTTATCAGCAGTTGAGGTTAGAAGCATTTTTCTGAAAGCAAAAAATTGAGTTCAGGGCGGCAGTTTAGTGGCATTTAAATGCCGAATGCTCATAACAGTGTGTGAATGCTCCTAACAGCGTGTGAATGCTCATAACAGTGTGTGAATGCTCATAACAGCGTGTGAATGCTCATAACAGTGTGTGAATGCTCCTAACAGCGTGTGAATGCTCATAACAGTGTGCGAATGCTCATAACAGCGTGTGAATGCTCATAACAGTGTGTGAATTCTCATAACAGTGTGTGAATGCTCATAACAGTGTGTGAATTCTCATAACAGTGTGTGAATGCTCATAACAGTGTGTGAATGCTCATAACAGTGTGTGAATGCTCATAACAGTGTGTGAATGCTCATAACAGCGTGTGAATGCTCATAACAGCGTGTGAATGCTCATAACAGCGTGTGAATGCTCATAACAGTGTGTGAATGCTCATAACAGTGTGTGAATGCTCATAACAGTGTGTGAATGCTCATAACAGTGTGCGAATGCTCATAACAGTGTGTGAATTCTCATAACAGTGTGTGAATGCTCATAACAGTGTGTGAATGCTCATAACAGTGTGTGAATGCTCATAACAGTGTGTGAATTCTCATAACAGTGTGTGAATGCTCATAACAGTGTGTGAATTCTCATAACAGTGTGTGAATGCTCATAACAGTGTGTGAATGCTCATAACAGTGTGTGAATGCTCATAACAGTGTGTGAATGCTCATAACAGCGTGTGAATGCTCATAACAGCGTGTGAATGCTCATAACAGCGTGTGAATGCTCATAACAGTGTGTGAATGCCAGAGATGTATAGTAACTAAGTAGAACTACTTCACTACTGTACTTAAGTACCGAAAGGCGGTATCTGTACTTTCCTAGAGTAGAATTTTTTTCTCCTACTTCCACTTTTACTTCACTACATTTTTTCGATGATTTCAATACTTCTACTCCGATATTTTTTTTTTGTGCTGCATAGTTACTCGTTACAATTATAAAAATTACCACTGCCAGAACAGTAGATAGCGGTTTCATGAAGCTCAAAACATTGTGTATTATCAGCGCATACGGAAATAAATGCTACTGTATGTATAAATAAAAGCTGCATTTGAAATAATAAAAAACAATATGATGTTCAAACTTTTGACTTTTTTCTTTAATAACTACATAACACAGTACTTGTACTTTTACTTTCAGTACTTGAGTAGCAAAATTAAAAAAAAAAAACTACTTGCAATACTTAAGTACAAAAAATGTTGAATACTTTAGTACTTCTACTCAAGTCACTTTTTGATCGAGCACTTGTACTTTTACTCAAGTATGGGTTTTCGAGTACTTTATACAACTCTGGTGAATGCTCATAACAGTGTTAACTCACGTTTATAGGCGTTTTCATTAATAGGCGTTTTCAATGAGGAAACATTTCTGACCATGGGAAAAAAACAGACTGTCCAGAACCCTTGTTGGAGGGGGAGAGGGAGGGAGGGGGAGGGGGGGTGGGGAGAGAGAGGGGAGAGAAAGGGAGAGAGGGAGAGAGAGAGAGGGGAGAGAGGGGGGAGAAAGGGAGGGGGGAGAAAGGGAGAGAGGGGGGAGAGAGAGGCAAAGAGGGAGAGGGAGGGAGAGAGAGAGAGGGGGGAGAGAGAGAATGAAAGTGGGAGGGAGGGAATGAGAGAGGGGGAGAGTGAGAAAGGGAGTGAAAGAGGGGGAGGGAGTGAGAGAGGGGGAGGGAGAGAGGGGGAGGGAGTGAGAGAGGGGGAGGGGGAGAGGGAGGGAGAGAGGGGGAGGGAGTGAGAGAGGGGGAGGGAGTGAGAGAGGGGGAGGGAGAGAGGGAGGGAGAGGAGGAGGGAGAGAGAGAGAGGGAAATAGAGAGGGGGGAGAGAGAGAATGAAAGTTGGAGGGAGGGAATGAGAGAGGAGGAGGGAGGGGGAGAGAGAGAGGGAAAGAGGGGGAGGGAGAGAGAGAGAGGGGGGAGAGAGAGAATGAAAGTGGGAGGGAGGGAATGAGAGAGGGGGAGGAAGAGGGAGTGAGAGAGGGATGGAATGAGAGAGGGAGGGAGGGAGTGAGAGAGAGATAGAGGGAAAGAGGAAGAGAGAGGGAGTGAGAGAAGAAGGGAGATAAAGAGAAGGGGAGGGAAAGAATGAGAGAGGGAGAGGGAGGGAGAGAGGGGGAAAGAGAGGGGGAGGGAGGCAGAGAGGGGGGGGGGGGAGAGAGGGAGAGGTAGTGAGAGAGGGAGGGAGAAAGAGGGAGGGAGTGAGAGAGGGAGGGAGGGAGAGGGAGGGAGTGAGAGAGGGGGAAAGAGAGGGGGAGAGAGGCAGAGAGGAGGGGAGGGAGTGAAAGAGGGGGAGGGAGAGAGAGAGAGAATGAAAGTGGGAGAGAGAGGGAGGGAGTGAGAGAGGGGGAGGGAGAGAGAGAAATGGAGGGAGGGAGAGAGAGAGGGGGAGGGAGAGGGTGGGAAAGAGGGAGGGGGAGGGAGTGAGAGAGAGGGGCAGAGGGAGGGGAGGGGAGGGGGAGAGTGAGAAAGAGAGAGAGGGGGGAGGAGGAGAGAGAGAAATAGATATTTTACCTGCATGGCGGGCACTTGGGAGGGTTTACTGAGGTCTGTAAAAATCAATTCTAAACGCAAATGCTCATAAATGTTGCTAAACACGCATAAACGCAGCATGTAAAAGTGGCAACAGGAACGGCTGCTAGCTGCCAAGCTCCAGCGTTCAGACGAGGTCCCGTGTACATGAAGCCTGAATCCCAAGCCTGGTGACTTGAAAAGCGTGTTTTTTTGCTGCTAGAGAAAAGATTAAAGAAAGGAGAAAATAAGCAGATGGAGTATTTTTAGATGACGGCTGGAGGGAAGTCAGCAGCTTTTCTGTCTAAACAAAGAAATGTATACTGTCCTGGGCTGTGTGCTGGAAAGTGGCTCCCCGCTTTGTGTAAATAATGAGCTGTCATCAGCCTGGATCCCGCACACACCTGTCTGTCTCAATGTGCAGGAGGCCGACTTTCTCCAAATGACAATAACGCGCTTGTTCGTCCGTTCGCTCAAACACATTTGTTTGCTCTTAGGAAGGTAATGAGCGAAGGAAGAGCACAGACGTTGGCCGGGCCCGGGCTCTTCCATGGGGGAATGACCATAAAGAGACATTTGTAACACTGCACTCTGCACACAATATAACTGGGGGGGAGATACAAGAATACGCCATCAGTGTACTACGGTGCAGGAAGGACTGATAAGACGCAGCAGCAGAACTTTGATCTGAATCTGTATATACAAATTAGCTACAGACACCAGATAGCAGTCTGCAAACCCAAACATACTCAGTTCTTGTTCCATAAAAAGGTGAGATCGATCGACCAGCAGGTGCCTGAAAGAGCGATCTAAGAGGGGACAATGTCACAGGTATAAGTAGAGACATGTACATTACCGCTACCAAAAACATCCAGGAGAAAGAAAAAACATATTCTGGCTAAGGTCCGGTTCACATTTGTGCAATCGCAGCGATCGCTTGTAATTCGGAGCGCACCGCTCCTAAATGACATGCCATCTCTGTGCGGTGCAAATTTCAGCCATACAGTTTGTATGGCCGAATTCGCACCGCAATCGCTCTAAAACACGCATAGGACCCTTTTTTTTATCCGCAGCAGAATCTACATAGCCAAGCGACCCAGCCCCAGTCAAGCATTAGTCCTGATTCCCGTGTGCATCCCGCTGCCGAACTTAGCAGGTGGCAAGCGCCTGTCGGCCCTGCGCTGCTGTCAGGCCACTGTACCAATAAATATCGCCTCATCGATAATTTGCATTTTTATTCTCATGGGTGATTGTGTAGGCGGGGCCCCAGTGCACTGCATTTCCCGGGGGCCTATAATGCTCTTAAGATGGCACTGGTCCCCCTGACCCTAAGGGAAAGGGGGAAAGGGGGGGGGGCGCAGTTTGGCATCTTCGCCCTGGGCGCTGGATGAACCTGCCCCGGCACTGGATACAAGATTGTATTATTGCCATTTTCATTCTCACACGCACTAATTCTTCACTTACCTGGATGACTGGGTGTCCTCCGGTAGTGGCTTTCACTGCCCCGCGGCTGCCCTCCGTCTCATAATGGGCACGGTGGTGTGGTTTGGGCTGCACTTCGATCTGGAGTTCATAGGATCCGGCCTGACTCGCCAGAGGCCATTCCAGAGCGGGAAGTGAGGCCACTGGGATGCTGCAAAAAAAGCAATCCATCTGGTTAATGGTCCCTGGAGGGGACGTATATAATCAATGCAAGTAAACTTGTTTGACACAGAGTTTCATTGTAATCCTAATGCATGGAATTAAAGTCACTTATAAAGAAACAATACGTTTCTGATGAAATGCAGGTTTATCTGTATTATTTTATTATATAAACAAAAAATAAATCAGTGTAGCACAGCCATATAATAAGTAATCAGTCCACAGCGGAGTCCACTGTGTGGGGGAGGTGCTTTGACTGGGGGAAGACAGAGATTAGTGATCGACCGATATTGGTTTTTCGTTGCCGTTACCGATATTTTGGCCAATGCATATCAGTATCGGCCAATTTTCGTACAAAAATTTTTTTTTTTTATATTTTGTTATTTGACAGGTACTCTTGTGGAGGGATCTGGGGGGTCTAAAAGACCCCAAACCCCTCCTCTGCACTTAAAAGCATTCAAAATTTGAATGCTGTCATTTTTTTTAATCTGGCGTCGGTACCCGGAAGTGATGTCACTCATGACATCACTTCCGGGTTTTTCGCATGGAGACCCGATCAGAGCCGAATGCGGCTTTGATCAGGTCTTCGGCGGCCGTGCAGGCTGGTTGCCCGGGTCTCCCGGTGGGACGGGAGACCCGGGTGAGCCACGGAAGGCGGCGGGAGGGGGGGACATCCCCTCCCACTCCTTGTAATGACAGCCGAGTGGCTTCTCAGCCGCATCGGTTGTCATTACAAGACAGCCGACCGCCGGCTATAAACGTCGGTACCAGAGGTTATGCCTCTAGCTCAGTGTTTCTCAACCTTTTTTTAGTTGCGGCACCCTTTAAAATTCTGCACAATCTCGAGGCACCCCATTCTAAAAACGAATAGTTTTACATATAGCAGCAACATCCTTACACACGGGCCATCCAACGTTAGAACTGATTTATTCTTTCACTATTGCAAACTGGTACTGACTAGTATTCTAGCGTTTCTTTCCTCCCTTAGTTTCTCTCCATCTACTTGCTAATGTGACCCCAGTGCTGATGGAGAGGGAAAGAGGAGGAGTAAACAAGGATTTTCTTGCAAGCGCCAGTCATTCTCCTTATCAACCAGTGATGTCATTGGTTGTCAGGATGCCAGTGGCTGCAATGTAAAAATCTGTTTCAATTTGTTGCAATTTTTAGGCATTTTTGCCAAGGCACCCCTGAAGAGCCCAGGAGGCACACCAGGGTGCCACAGTACACCAGGGTGCCACAGTACACCAGGGTGCCACGGCACCCTGGTTGAAAAAGGTTGCTCTAGCTGCAGGCATCACTACGGTACAGCACTTTCCCGAAATATTGATAATATCGGTCGCCTTGGTGGCCGATTCCGATATATTGGGGAAAGTGCATATCGGCCCTCGATATATCGGCTTTGCCGATAAATCGGTAGATCTCTAACAGAGATCCGTATTCCTGCTTAGCAGAAACAGAGGATCTCCATCCAAGATCTCCATCTTCCCCTCTCACAGAACGGTGATCTGCCTCTCTCTCAAACGGCTGCTCTAGCTGCAGTTATCACTCCGGTACAAGCACTTTCCCAAAATATCGGCAATATCGGTCGCCTTGGTGGCCAATTCCAATATATCAGGGAAAGTGCATATTGGCACTCGATATATCGGCTTTGCCGATAAACGGTCGATCTCTAACAGAGATCCGTGTTCCTGCTTAGCAGAAACACAGGATCTCCATCTTCCCCTCTCACAGAACGGCGGTCCGCCTCACTCCCGAAGGAACGCGAGGTGCTGGCAAACATCGGGTTCGCTTGGACCCGCTGTGTCCAATCAAAGCGGAAGCGGGTCGTCGGTGGCGTGCACGCACGCGCGCGCCCCAGACTCAGTGCACGAAATCGCGTACAAGTATGAAAGTTCGCTCAGGAGGGCCGCCCTGCCTCAGTATGACTGCATGGGGCGGTCAAGAAGAGGTTAAAATAAAAAAAGTTCTCCAGAATCTGGATTTTTATTCTAAGCAAAAAGAAAAATCGTAAATTCTCATTTTATCCAGAATCGTGCGGCTTTGTTATGTAGATGGAAATAATATTGGGCACACATGACCTGATGAAAGGAAGTGAAACATGATTACAGTAAACAATACCAAGTGCCTCTAAATGCCGGTTCACACTACAGTGATGTGATTCGCGCCGCACTAATCTGCAAATCACATGCGATGTGAATTCAGCCATACAGATTGTATGGCTGAATTCGCATCGCATTCAGACCAAATTCGTGCAGGACCCTTTTTTTGGTCCGCACCAGAATCTGATCGCATGGGTCTTCACACCTATGCGATCCGATTCATGTCCGCATTGACAGTTCGCACTGCGATATGCGAACTGATCTGGGGGGGTGTTGTTAACTTTGTATTGACACCCCCCAGTAGTTCTCATATGGCAGTATGAACTGCCTGCGAGTTGGGTGCGATGCGGGAACCCGCAGTGGATTTGCAGGGTTCCCGCATCGCACCAACGTGAACCGGCACTAAGTGTTCATTATCCATATGTAAATATTTTAAAGCATATTAGAATGTAACCTTCCAGTCTGAGTATTTCCTTTTCTATGCAGAAAAAGAAATAGAGCTTTCAGAGCCGGTTCACACTAGCAGAAAAAGAAATAGAGCTTTCAGAGCCGGTTCACACTAATCCGACTCAAAGTCGCCCCGACTTTGGGCGACTTTGAAGTCGCCCGTGCAGCACGACTTCATCGCGGCTTGCAAACGACTTCTCATAATAGAAGTCAATGCAAGTCGCTCCGACTTCGCCCGAAAATAGTGCAGGAACCTTTTTCTAAGTCGGAGCGACTTGAGTCGCTCTGATTAGAACAGTTCCATTGCACAGCATGGAGCGCTACTTGTCAGGCGACCAAGTCGCCTGACAAGTTGGATTAGTGTGAACCGGCTCTCACAGTGCCCTGAATCCACAGGAAAATGAGTGTATTGTATCCATGAAGGTGCATGAAGAAAGCCGCATTACTGCATACATTGAAAGCAGGTGTATCACTGTACCTTTAAGAAGGAAGGGTCTACCTTCAATGCATGCCTGCTCGCAAATTGATGTACTTTTATGTGCAAACGTACAGTGAGGGAAAAAAAAGTATTTGACCCCTTGCTGATTTTGTACGTTTTCCCACTGCCAAAGAAATGACCAGTCTATAATTTTATTGGTCGGTTTATTTTACCAGTGAGAGACAGAATAACAACAAAAATATCCAGAAAAACGCATTTTAAAAAAGTTATAAATCGATTTGCATTGAAATAAGAATTTGATCCCCTATCAATCAGCAAGATTTCTGGCTCCCAGGTGTCTTCTATACAGGTAACAAGCTGAGATTAGGAGAACTCTCTTAAAGGGAGTGCTCCTAATCTCAGCTTGTTACCTGTTTAAATTACACCTGTCCACAGAAGTAATCAATTAATTAGATTCTAATCTCTCCACCATGGCCAAGACCAAAGAGTCGTCCAAGGATGTCAGGGACAAGATTGTAGACCTACACAAGGCTGGAATGGGCTACAAGACCACCGCCAAGCAGCTTGGTGAGAGGGTGACAACGGTTTCTGTGATTATTTGTAAATGGAAGAAACACAAAATAACTGTCAATCTCCCTCAGCCTGGGGCTCCATGCAAGATCTCACCTCGTGGAGTTTCAATGATCATGGGAATGGTGAGGAATCAGCCCAGAGCTACACGGGAGAATCTTGTCAACGATCTCAAGGCAGTTGGGACCATAGTCACCAAGAAAACAATTGGTAACACACTACGCCATGAAGGACTGATATTTTGCAGCGCTGACAAGGTCTCCCTGCTCAGGAAAAGTAAAGGCCCTGCTAATCAACATCTGAATGATTCAGAGGAGAACTGGGTGAAAGTGTTGTGGTCAGATGAGACCAAAATCAAGCTCTTTGGCATCAATTCAACTTTTTATTGGAGGTGGAGGAATGCCGCCTATGACCCCAAGAACACCACCCCCACCGTCAAACATGGAGGTGGAAACATTATGCTTTGGGGGTGTTTTTCTGCAAAGGGGCACAGGACAACTTCACCGCATCAAAGGGACGGTGGACGGGGCCATGTACCATCAAATCTTGGGTGAGAACCTCCTTCCCTCAACCAGGGCATTGAAAATGGGTCGTAAATGGGTATTTCTGCATGACAATGACCCAAAACACACAGGCAAAGGCAACAAAGGAGTGGATCAAGAAGAAGCACATTAAGGTCCTGGAGTGGCCTAGCCAGTCTCCAGACCTTAATCCCATAGAAAATATGTGGAGGGAGCCGAAGGTTCGAGTTATCAATCATCAGCCTGGAAACCTTAATGACTTGGAGATGTCCTGTAAAGAGGAGTGGGACTAAATCCCTCCTGAGATGTGTGAAAACCTGGTGGCCAACTACTAGAAACGTCTGACCTCTGATTGCCAACAAGGGTTTCCCCACCAACTACTAAGTCATGTTTTGCGAAGGGGTCAAATACTTATTTCACTCATTAAAATGCGAATCAATTTATAACTTTTTTGAAATGCGTTTTTCTGGATATTTTTGTTACCTGACATCCTTGGACAGCTCTTTGGTCTTGGCCATGGTGGAGAGATTGGAATCTGATTGACTGATTGCTTCTGTGGACAGGTGTCTTTTGTAAAGGTAACAAGCTGAGAATAGGAGCACTCCCTATAAGAGAGTGCTCCTAATCTAAGCTTGTTACCTGTATAGAAGACATCTGGGAGCCAGAAATCTTGCTGATTGATAGGGGATCAAATACTTATTTTGCTCATTAAATTCAAATCAATTAATAACTTTTTTGAAATGCATTTTTCTGGATATTTTTGTTACCTGACATCCTTGGACAGCTCTTTGGTCTTGGCCATGGTGGAGAGATTGGAATCTGATTGACTGATTGCTTCTGTGGACAGGTGTCTTTTGTAAAGGTAACAAGCTGAGAATAGGAGCACTCCCTATAAGAGAGTGCTCCTAATCTAAGCTTGTTACCTGTATAGAAGACACCTCGGAGCCAGAATTCTTGCTGATTGATAGGGGATCAAATATTTATTTCACTCATTAAAATGCAAATCAATTTATAACTTTTTCGAAATACGTTTTTCTGGATATTTTTGTTCCCTGACATCCTTGGACAGCTCTTTGGTCTTGGCCATGATGGAGAGATTGGAATCTGATTGATTGATTGATTGCTTCTGTGGACAGGTGTCTTTTATACAGGTAACAAGCTGAGTTTAGGAGCACTCCCTTTAGGAGAGTGCTCCTAATCTCAGCTCATTATCTGTATAGAAGACACCTGGGAGCCAGAAATCTTGCTGATTAATAGGGGATCAAATATTTATTTCACTCATTAAAATGAAAATCAATTTATAACTTTTTCGAAATGCGTTTTTCTGGATATTTTTGTTGCTATTCTGTCTCTCGCTGTTAAAATAAACCGACCAATAAAATTATAGACTGATAGTTTCTTTGTCAGTGGGCAAATGTACAAAATCAGCAGGGGATCAAATACTTTTTTTCCTGCATTGTATACAGCAGAACGCCATTTCTACCCTAAGAAGGCTTTTCTAGGGAAGTGTGCTGAGGAATCTTTGGGGTTGAAGTCTAACTAAAAAGACTGTGCACTTTGCAAAGTGCAGTTGCTCCAGGGCTTAGTAAATGAAGTGAAGCTTCACTTTGCAAAGAATACCCAATCACGTGCAAGGAAAATAAAAAAATAAAAAAACTGAATTTTTGCTTGCACATGATTGGATGATGGAAGTCAGCAGAGCTTCTGCTCATTTACTAAGCTCTGGAGCAACTGCACTTGCAAAGTGCACAGTCTATTTGCCTTTAGTAAATCAACCCCTTTGCCTTGTTCTGAAGATTCCCATACTTCAGCGTGAGATTTCTGTAGGTTTATGACCTCTGTAAGCAAAACGCGTTTATTGTTCCACTGATGTAAAGCTGAATAAGCCTTTTTTTGCCTTGTTCCTCAAATATTGAGCAATGAGGGGTCTTCGTGTACCAAGTGTCAGCAAGTCATTTCAACATTTTCTTTTACTTCTCCATTAATCTTGCCTCAATAATTCATGGAATGCACTGCAAAACATAATCTATTTAGAGAGCAGTTGTATAAAGGAAATAATGGTAGCACCCACCTCAATTAGGCCCCACCCACCTACGGTACATCTGCTAAGCCTGGCTCCATACCACTAATAGTTCCATCCATTCTGCATATTGTTGTAGGGGAGTTAGCTTTAGGATACTGACAACCTCTGTTTCCTGTGTTACCTTCCCTTCAATCCGTTACAAAAGCCTCCATGAGACTCTACAGCATGTGTGTCAAACACAAGGACCGTGGCCTGAATCCTGCACACCAGGCATTAAAAAAATGCAATTTTTTAATTTTCCTTGCACATGATTGGCTCTTCCTTGCAAAGCAAAGATTTATCTCATTTACTAACAGAGGCATGGACTCCAGAGAGAGAGAGATATAATTTTGCCCCTGTACAAATCATTAGTAAGACCTCATCTGGAATATGCTTTTCAGTTTTGGGGACCGGTTCTCAAAAAGGATATCGGGGGACTGGAGAAAGTGCAGAGAAGGGCAACCAAACTGATAAGAGGCATGGAGGAGCTCAGCTATGAGAAAAGATTGGAGGAACTGAATGTATTCTTTCTTGAGAAGAGGAGATAAAGGGGGATATGATCACCATGTATAAATACATAAGGGGGGATATGATCACCACGTATAAATACATAAGGGGGATATGATCACCATGTATAAATACATAAGGGGGATATGATCACCATGTATAAATACATAAGGGGGATATGATCACCATGTATAAATACATAAGGGGGGATATGATCTCCATGTATAAATACATAAAGGGGGGATATGATCTCCATGTATAAATACATAAGGGGGGGTATGATCACCATATATAAATACATAAGGGAGGATATGATCTCCATGTATAAATACATAAGGGAGGATATGATCACCATGTATAAATACATAAGGGGGATATGATCACCATGTATAAATACATAAAGGGGGGATATGATCACCATGTATAAATACATAAGGGGGGGTATGATCACCATATATAAATACATAAGGGAGGATATGATCACCATGTATAAATACATAAGGGGGATATGATCACCATGTATAAATACATAAAGGGGGGATATGATCACCATGTATAAATACATAAGGGGGGGTATGATCACCATATATAAATACATAAGGGAGGATATGATCTCCATGTATAAATACATAGGGGGGGGGGTGGATTTGATCTCCATGTATAAATACATAAGGGAGGATATGATCTCCATGTATACATACATAAGGGAGGATATGATCTCCATGTATAAATACATAGGGGGGGGGGGGTGGATTTGATCTCCATGTATAAATACATAAGGGGGATATGATCTCCATGTATAAATACATAAGGGAGGATATGATCTCCATGTATAAATACATAAGGGGGATATGATCACCATGTATAAATACATAAGGGGGGGTATGATCTCCATTTATAAATACATAAGGGGGGGGGTATGATTCCCATGTATAAATACAAAAGGAGGGGATATGATCACCATGCATAAATACATAAGGGGTCCATATAGCGAACTTGGTGTTGAATTATTCACTTTAAGGTCATCACAGAGGACAAGGGGGCACTCTTACCTCTAGAGGAAAAGAGATTTAGTCTCCAAATACGGAAAGGTTTCTTCCCAGTAAGAGCTGTGAAAATGTGGAATAGACTCATTCCAGAGGTGGTTCTGGCCAGCTCACTAGAGTGCTTTTAAAAAGGCCTGGATTCTTTCCTAGGTGTACATAATGTAACTGGGTACTAATATTTATAGGTAAAGTTCATCCAGGGAATATCCGATTGCCTCTCAGGGGATCAGGAAGGATTTTTTTCCCCTGCTGTAGTAAATTGGATCATGCTTTGCAGGGGTTTTTTCACCTTCCTCTGGATCAACAGCGGGTATAGGGTTGTATATATAGGATTGTATGGTTGGGTTTTCTTGACTGTTTTTTGTTTTTTATTGGTTGAGCCAGATGGACTTTTTTCAACCTGACTAACTATGTAATTATGTGGCCTTCACACCTCTCCTGCAGCTGCGTATCCAACCCCACCTTGTCTCAGCAGTTGGCAGCAGAGAGGAGGGCAGAACTCCTCCAGCAGATCCTGCACTTCTCCATGCACCCCAGCACCCCCTTTTTCTCATAGTAGGAGGTCCTCTGTAAAGGCACTTGAATTGGCGTGAGTTACAGTGTCTCATTAAAACAAGGTATTATGTTTGTGTACCTACCATACCAGCCCATGGACAATCACTTCAAGGCCTGTTTTATAGGTGGACCTGTTCTTAACCACTTAAGCCCCGGAGGATTTGGCTGCTAAACGACCAGGGGGTATTTTGCGATTCGGCACTGCGTGAATTTAACGGACAATTGCGCGGTCGTGCGACGCTGTACCTAAACAAATTTGACGTTCTTTTTTTCCCACAAACAGAGCTTTCTTTTGGTGGTATTTGATCACCTGTGCGATTTTTTGATCAAGTGCTATAAACAAAAAAAAGAGCGTAAATTTTGCAAAAATAACAATATTTTTCACTTTTTTTTATATGAAATTCCCCCCAAAAAAATGTAAAAATCAAAATTTTTTAACATTTTCAGCCAATTTGTTTTATGCTACATATGTTTGGTAAAAATCGCAAAAAGCGTATTTTGATTGGTTTGCGCAAAAGTTATTGCGTTTACTAACTACGGGAAAGATTTATGTCATTTTTGTTGTTTTTTTTTTAACGCGTAATGGCGGCGATCTGCGATTTTTTTTGCGGTACTGCGACATTGGGGCGGACAGATCGGACCCTTGACTGACATTTTTGACACTTTTGGGGTTACCAGTGACATTTCTACAGTAATCAGTGCTCTATATATGCACTGTTACTGTAAAAATACACTGGTAGTGAGGGGGTTAACTTTATTTGAGAGGGAGGGGCTGTGTGTGTCCCTAGGGGCGTGATTCTTACTGTGATTGGCTGTGGCTTCAGCTGTATGCAGAGTGATCAACGGATCTACATAGTAGATCCATATGATCATCTCTCATACAGAGGGGAGAATGACAGGTGGTTTGTTTACACAAGCTGCCTGACTTTCTCCCTCTCCCCCGCCGATCGCAGAGTGGCCGGCGGACATCGGGTCCGCCGGTCACACGCGCGGGGGGGTCCGTGACCACGCGGGAGCGCGCCTCCGGCGGCGCGCGCTCGCTCCCTAGACCCTCACAAGCTAGTGACGTAGCCCTACGTCACTTTGCCTGTGAGGGGCTGACCGCCGACGTAGATAGTCGTGCGGCGGTCGGCAAGTGGTTAAAAATTGAATTCCTGTTATTTTTCCCACAACCCTTGCTTAATATGAAAAACAGTAGCAGAAGCCTCAACCATAACCTTGTTATGACAAACTCTTGCTCTTGGAAGCCATGGCTGCCACCCACCAATGGCATGTGCCACATGATCTCTGCTGAAAGGGAGGAACTTGATTCTCTCTTCAGCTGATTCCCCCCCTGGGTGAAAATCACATGGATATCTGCAATGGGATTCTGAAGCAGTGGTTTCTAAAACCAATTTTCTCTGTATTTCCGCTAACTTTTACAGGTTTAAAGTGGTTGCAAACCTTAAGACATGAAATATTAACAAAGCATCTCCCTCTAGGGCAGGGTTTCTCAACCAGGGTTCCGTGGAACCCTAGGGTTTCTCCTGCGGTTGCTAGGGGTTCCTTGAGCAATGGGCATTATCTGCCTCTCAGATAAGTTCCCAATGACACCATTGTTCCTTTTAGCTATCTGTAAGGGGGGTAATTCTTCCCAATGATGAGAAGAGTAAGGAACATTCTTCCCACTGACTGTCACACTAATGTGTCATGAGTTGTAGATTTTTAATTTTTAGCAGGGGTTCCCCGAGACCAAAAATTTATTTCAAGGGTTCCTCTGTGTTGGAAAGATTGAGAAAGGCTGCCCTATGGTGAGTTCTTTTCTCAATCCAGAGTTTGTTGGGGTTGATTTAATAATGGCAAATAGACTGTGCACTTTGGAAAGTGCAGTTGCTTTAATAGTAAATGAGCATAAGCTCTGCTCACTTACATCATCCAATCATGTGGAAGCAAAAATGCAATTTTTTAAATTTTCCTTGCACATGATTGGCTTTTCTTTGCAAAGCAAAGATTTACCTCATTTACAAAGCCCTGGAGGAACTGCAACTTTTCAAAATGCACAGTCTAGTTGACTTTAGTAAATCCCCCCCCTGAGAGGCAATTGAATATTCCTTGGATTAACTTTACTTATAAATATTAATACCCGTTTATATTACAGCCTTTTTTCTTAAAGCAATCTAGTGAGCTGACCAGAACCACCTCTGGAGGGAGTCTATTTCACATTTTCACAGCTCTTATGGTGAAACCTTTCTGTATTTGGAGACAAAATCTGTTTTCCTTTAGACCAGTGGTCTCCAAACTGTGGCCCGGGGGCCAGATATGGCCCTTCGCTTGCCTTTATCTGGCCTTCGGGGCACTATTCCACCAATTGACACCAATGGAGCAGTATTCCCCTACTGATACCATCAGCGGGGCACTATTTTTCCTATTAATTTCCACAATGGGGCACTACTTTTCCTATTGATTTAAACAATGGGGCACTATTTCTCCCATTACAACCAATGATGGGGCACTGACGCCGGGGCCTTTTCTACTCCCTTTGGCCATGGTCCGGCCCCCCTAAAGTCTAAAGGACTGTAAACTGGACCTTGGCTTAAAAAGTTTGGAGACCCCTG
>NC_138778.1:223135279-223212779 GCF_965119305.1 Pelophylax lessonae | reverse complement strand
GTGCGACGCTGTACCCAAATAAAATTAATGTTCTTTTTTCCTACAAATAGTGCTTTCTTTTGGTGGTATTTGATCACCTCTGCGGTTTTTTTTTTTTGTGCTATAAACAAAAAAATAAAAAAGACCGACCATTTAAAAAAAAAAAAACTATATTTTTTTACTTTCTGCTATAAAACATATCCAATAAAAAAAAAGATAAAAAAATCTAATTTCTTCATCAATTTAGGCCAATTTGTTTTCTGCTACATATTTTTGGTAAAAAAAAATCCCAATAAGCTTATATTGATTGGTTTGCGCAAAACTTATAGTGACTACAAACTAGATCCCTTCCTAGGGGGAGATTTCTCATCACTTCCTGTTATCTCTGTTTGTAAGTCGGATGTTTGTAACCCGGGGACTGCCTGTACAGTAAAATAAATGCAGATCAATGACAGCAAACTTGGCACATGAGTGACCCCAATCAGTGCCAACCAATCAGTGCCCATTAGTGCTGCCTATCAGTGCTCATCAGTGCTGCATATTAGTGCCACCTCATTAGTACCACCTAATCAGTGCCCTTCAGGGCCACCTCATCAGTGCCCAAAAGTGCCACCTCAACAGTGCCCATCAGTACCCACCAGTGCTGCCCATCAGTGCCCACCAGTCAGTGTCCATCAGTTCTCCCCACCAGTGTCACCTATCAGTGCCCATCAGTGCCGCCTATCAGTGCCCATCAGTGCTGTAAATTAGTGCCACCTCATCAGTGCTCTTCAGGGCCACCTCATCAGTGCCCATAAGTGCCACCTCATCAGTGCCCATAAGAGCCACCTCATCAGTGCCCATCAGTGCCACCTCATCAGTGCCCATCAGTGCCACCTCATCAGTGCCCATCAGTGCCATCTCATCAGTGCCCATCAGTGCCGCCTCATCAGTGCCCATAAGTGCCACCTCATCAGTGCCCATAAGAGCCACCTCATCAGTGCCCATAAGAGCCACCTCATCAGTGCCCATCAGGGCCGCCTCATCAGTGCCCATAAGTGCCACCTCATCAGTGCCGCCTCATCAGCGCACATCAGTGAAGGAGAAAAAAATTACTTATTTACAAAATTTACTGACAGAAAACGTATTTTTTTTCAAAATTTTCTATTTTTTTTAGTAAAAAATAAAAAACCGCCAAAAGAAAGCTGTATTTGTGGAAAAAAATTGTAAAATTTTAATTTGGATACAGCGTCGCACGACCGTGCAATTGTCATTCACAGTGTGACAGCGCTGAAAGCTGAAAATCGGGCTGGGCAGGAAGAGGGGGGGGGGGGGGGGGGGTTAAAGTGCCCGGTATTAAAGTGGTTAAAAAAGTAAGTTGTAAGCAGCTTAGCTGAACACTGGGTGTACAGCAAGTGTCCGATAATCCCATAATTGTAACTGATGTGGGCAATAAAAAAGAGTACCAAATTCTTTAACACAGGGCAAAAGGGGCAGCTGCCCCGGGCCTAGCCATTGTTGTGGGGCCCAAAGCAGCTGCCCCTTGAGCCCGCACTGCCCCACAGATAGATGATAAGTGCATTTGGTAGGGCCCAAGAAAAATATTTGCCCAGGGTCCAATCAATAAAGACGGCTCTGGCTTAGGAGATGGACAAAGTTGCACATTTACTGCACATAATCATTGAGAAAAATCCGGGATATTTTCAGGGAAAAGTTGTCACTATTAGGCAACTGTGCAATATTGCAGCAACAACCTCAGACAGCGCAATACACATACCGACCCCGCCAAACGGAAAATACCAGTAAGTTATCCTCGTACGTCTTTGGTGATTGGTAAAAGAATCTCTTGTCTTTAATCTTCCTTCATTACAGGCCACAGATGCTGCAGGGGTTACACTGAGACGCTACAAAGCCACGCAACATTGTCCAAAATCATTCCCTGCTATGTTACAGCTCCTCCGGACTAATTCATTCCATGCTACTAACAAGGACAAATCATTTCAATTATGCGGGATTTTTTTTGGTACTTTGAACATAAGAAAGGACTTCAAAAAGAGTCCAATAAACAGAAGTCTAAGAATGTCATAAGAGTGGGGGGGGGAGGGGGAGGGTTCAATTTTATACAGAAATCTCATGCTTTAAAAATAAAGGATGGCAAGAATAAAGATTTAGGGGAAAAAACAGGCCGTCGCAAAAATGACAGTTAGAGCGAAGGCTTCATCAACATCGAAACAAATGATACAAAAGGGGAATTTGTTAAAGAATGAATATTAACCACTTCTGGACCGGAAGGATTTCCCCCCTTAATGACCAGGCCATTTTTTGCGATTCGGCACCACGTTACTTTAACCTCCCTGGCGGTATGATTCTTTCCGATTTTAGGTGATGAAAGCGGTAACATTATTTTGCATGTAATTCTTAAGAATGAGCGGCCCAAACCAACTATTTACATATGATTTTTTTTTTTTACTGTGCGTTCTTCTTTATAACATCTCGGGTATGATAAAGTTTGAAACACAAAATCATAAATTATAATATAATAAATAACTATAAATAGGTTAAAGTATGTATGTATGTATAAATATATATATACTGTATATATTACATATATATATATATCTATATATATACTGCATATATACACATGTATATATATAAATATATATGTGAGTGTGTGTATATATATATATATATATATATATATATATATATATATATATACATATGTATATAGATATATATACACACACACACACACACACACACACACACATATATATATATATATATATATATATATATATATATATACGTGTATATATATATATATATATATATATATATGTGTGTGTATATATGCAGTATACGTATATATATGTAATATATACAGTATATATATATATATGTATACATACATACATACTTTAACTTATTTATAGTTATTTATTTATACATCCATACATTTAGGCTCCGTTCACATGTAGGCGTTTTGGGGCGTTTTTGGGGAGTTTTTCTGCTCTAGGATCAGCTCTCAAAACGCCCAACAAGACAATTCCTATTCATTTCAATGGCCCCTGTTCACATCTGAGGCTCCGTTCACATGTGAGCGTATGGATCGCGGGCAGAACCGCCGCGGTTCCGCCCGCGATCCGGAGATTTATTGCAAATCGCGGGACGCCTAGCGTTGCCCGTTTGATTTGCAATAGCCCCCCAAACGCCGAGCGATGTTGCCGCGATTTCCGCCTGCCGAATCGCGGCAACATCGCGCAAACAAAATCGCGGGACGCAATACGCTCCAAAGAAGTACAAGAGCTTCCGCCTGCGATTCGGCAGGCGGAAATCGCGGCAACATCGCTCGGCGTTTGGGGGGCTATTGCAAATCAACGGGCAACGCTAGGCGTCCCGCGATTTGCAATAATCTCCGGATCGCGGGCGGAACCGCGGTGGTTCTGCCCGCGATCCAAACGCTGACATGTGAATGCAGCCTGAGCGTTTTGACGCTGTAAGCAAAACGCCCAACGCTCAAAAAAGTACATGAGCTTCTTTTTGGGCAGATTACAGGCGTTTTCCATTGGTTTCTATTCAATCTAAAAACGCCTGGACAAAAAACGCCTGTAAAAACGGCGTAAAAATCGCGGTAAAATCGCGGTAAAATCGCGGTAAAAAATGCGCGAAAACGCTACGCTCAGGTGTGAATGTAGCCTTACATATATATATATAAATATATATACATATACATAAAAAGTACAGTAAAACTGCCGGAAAGGGCACGGGGGGGGGGGGGGGGCAAACTAATGTGAATTTATTTTATTTTGCAATGTATCAGTGTGTTTGGTGTGTTTTACTTTTGAATTTGCCGCCGGTTCCAACCCCCTGCGAGCGTCACGTCGCAGGAGACGGAAGCCGTGGCACACAGAGGATCGTGAGGAAGATCCGCCGCCGCACACCGCCGGGATACATCGCTGGATCCCGGTGACAAGGTAAGTAACCCTGCTTACAGGATCCAGCGATCTTCCTAGCAGTACCCCGAGTGTGGCTCGGGGGTTACCGCATTTGGCACTGAAATTTAACCCCGAGCCACACTCGGGAATACCACTAGGAAGGTTAAAAGACGGTCGTGCGACGCTGTACCCAAATATAATTGATGTCCTTTTTTTCCCCACAAATAAAGCTTTCTTTTGGTGGTATTTGATCACCTCTGCGATTTTTATTTTTTGCGCTATAAACAAAAAAAGAGCGCCAAGTCTGATAAAAAAAAAAATATATATATTTTTGCACATTCTCTCTATATAACATTCACACAGAAAAAAAAAATGTAAAAATAAATTTTTTTAACATTTTAGGCCAATTTGTTTTCTACTACATATTTTTGAGCGTATTTTGATTGTTTTGCGCAAAAGTTATCGCGTCTACAAACTAGGGGAAATATGTATGTCATTTTTATTGTTTTTTTTTTTTCTTTTATACTAGTAATGGCGCCGATCAGAAAATTTTTTTTTAAAAATCGATCTTTTTCATCCTTTCAGGCCAATTTGTATTTTGTCACAAATTTTTGGTAAAAAAAAAAAATAAGCGTATTTTGATAGTTTTGTGCAAATATTATCGCGTCTAGAAACTAGGGGAAAGATTTAAGTCATTTTTATTTTTATTATTTATTTTTACTAGTAATGGCGGCGACCTGCGATTTTTAGCGGGACTGCGACATTGTGGCGGACAGATCGGACCCCTAACTGACATTTTGACACTTTTGGGGGGGGACCAGTGACACTACTACAGTAATCAGTGCTAAAAATATGCACTGTTACTGTAATAATGACACTGGCAGGGAAGGGGTTAACCCAGGAGTGATCAAAGCGTTAAGTGTGAGCCTAGGGGGTGTTTTCTAGCTGTATGGGGGAGGGACTTGTGAAATGACCATAGAGACCTGTGTTCCTATATAGAAGGATCACAGGCACTCTGTGATCATTTCAGAGAGAAGAACGGTCAGCTGTGTTTACAACAGCAGACCGTTCTTCTCTCTCAGCGGGGAGCGATCGCGGGTGTCAGGCGGCAATCGGAGCTGCCTGCCCCCTGCATCGGAGTCCCCACTGCCGGCGGCGCGCGCTCACCACCTAGCAGCAGACGCGCGACCGACGTAGGTCTACGTCGGTTCGCACAGGAGGGGCTGCCTTCCGCAGTAAACCCGCGGCGGGCGGTCTAGAAGAGGTGAAAAATAAAGGACGGCAAGAATAAAGATTTAGGTAAAAAAAACAGGCAGTTGCAAAAATGACAGTTAGAGCGAAGGCTTGATCAACATCGAAAAACAAATGATATAAAATGGGAATTTGTTAAAGAATGAATATTAAAAAAAGAATTCCAGCTTACACTGAAATGTTTTTAACAGAACAAAAAAACCCCTAAAACTACCACATTGGAATATGTATGTTGTTAACTAAATTAGGATATAAAAAAAATACACTATATAACCAAAAGTATTGGGACGCCTGCCTTTACCCGCACATGAACTTTAATGGCATCCCAGTCTTAGGGTCCTTTCACATGAGCCTCCTGCCTGGCGGACTCCATTGATTGCTCCATGGGCCAGGAAGGGGGGGGGGGCGGCAGACCGACCGCACCATACCCCCCCCCCCCCAGACCACACCAGGCCACACACCATACCCCGCCCCCCCCCCCAGAGAGATAGGAGAGGAGACGACAGACAGGACAGGCAGGACCCACTCCCCACTCACTCACCCTGAATGAATGCAGCAGCAGACAGCGGCGGCTTCTTCCCCGTCTTCCACCTCCTCCATGCCCAATGGCATGGCTTCTCCTTTTGGCCAATCGGGAAACGGGTCTCAAAATCCACTTCCTGATTTGCCAGGAGGAGGATCCGTGTGACAATAGCGAATTTTCATTTGCTATTGTCACACAACTGGGTGGGCTCGGGGCACACTGCTCTGTGCCCTGAGCCCACCCTTTCTTTTAGCCTGTGAGAGCCTCTGGCTCTAATCACATGGTTAAAAAAAAAAAAAGCCCCATTGAACTCCATGCGTCCGGCGCCCCGCATGTAGATTAGGGGGCCGGACACATTGATAGGAGGGGGCGGCGCCCCTGCGCCCCGTATGACCAGCCGCCACTGCTCACTCTCCTTCTGCAGGGTGACTGGTGTTGCCTCCGCCCCCCTTCTGCAATTTCTATAGGCAGCCTGTAGTAGGTGGACCTGACTTTCAGGTGGCGGCAGTGAGCCTAAAACCTGAGCGCTGCAAGAACTGGGAACTTTTACCCGTCATCTATCTAGAAGGTCAACCTTTTGTTTTGAGCACAAACTCCAAACCAGTTGGGTTTACATACATACAGAGCAGAAAATGATTTAAAAGGCTTATTTGTAGGCACTTAACAGTATAACGCGGCATCAGACAAAGGTCCGGTCAAAGCCAGATGAGCAAAAAAATGCATGACATAATGCTGATACAGAACGGCCATAAGAAAACAGGTTATTCTGCCTCCGCTCATTATGTTCAGCTTCCATTATACAGCTGTAAGAAAAGTCTTACAACCACAACACTTATTAAACAGCTTTACTGTAAGCACCATTCTAATAATAAGAATCCCTTCTTCATATGGCTTGTTTAGAAAACGCATGTAAGCTACAGTGCCTTGAAAAAGTATTCATACCCCTTGAAATGTTCCACATTGTGTCATGTTACAACCAAAAACATAAATGTATTTTATTGGGATTTTATGTGATAGACCGACACAAAGTGACACATAACTGAAAGAATTAGAAGAAAACCTGTTAGGCTTCTTTCACACGGTCCGCCTCCGTAGGCGGATCCGTGCTGCTTAGCGTGGGATCGATACACAGATCCCCGCTGAGCAGGCAGGTAACATTTCCCTCTCCCAGGGCCGGTGCTTCCACTAGGCAAACTAGGCAGCCGCCTAGGGCGCATTGCCACGAGTCAGCACTCTCTCTCCATCATGAATGATCCTTGTGAGCTGAGGGGTGGGGCGGCAGTGGGAGAGGAAGAAGGAACAGAGGAAGATGCCAGGTGTCTGGGGCAGTGGCAGAACGACCAGGCCCTGGCTTTCCACCATTGTTGGGGGAGCCCCAAGGGGCAGGAAAGGAGCCCACCGGAGTGCTAGCTGCATAATGATCCTCTTTGTCTGGAGCTGAGCGGCCTAATCCCTGGGCGGGAAGTGACTCTCCAATCTGAGCTGGTGGGCAGCCGTTCCTTTCCCTGGGTTGGTATTATGCAGGGAGTGGAGGAGAGCTGAACCTGAGCCGGAGCTCGGCACTGGAGGGCGGAACCTTTACTGGGGCAGAAGCGACGAGGCAATGGAATGGTCTGAGGATGTTGGTGATGAAGGAGGTGCGGAACTCTCTGACTGCTGCTTCTCCCTCCACCAGGAGCCGGTTGGAGCTGTGGGGAGCACTGTGGTCCAGGAGAGGAGCGTCCTGGGAGAAGGAATCAGCAGGATCACTGTGAAGGAGGGCAGAGTGCGGGCCACTCTCTTCATACTGCCCAGTAAGTGTCCCCAGAACAGGGAATCAGGGTCCCTGGGTGTGACATGGAGTATCCCTGGTGTGAAGGAGAATTGCGGTCACCAGGTATGCCATAGGAAACCGGAGTCACCAGGTGTGACATGGGGGAGAGGGGTCACAAGTGTAACAGGGGTTTGGGGTCACCAGGTGTGCCATGAGGAATTGGAAACCCTGGGTGTGCCATGGGGGATTGAGGTCCCCAGGTGTGACATGGAGGAACATTAGGGTCCCCAGGTGGGACATGGAGGAACATCAGGGTCCCCAGGTGTGACATAGAGGAACATCAGGGTCCCCAGGTATGACATGGAGGAACATCAGGGACCCCTGATGTGACATAGAGGAACATTGGGATCACTGGGTATGACAGCATTACATGGAGAAACCATCAGATCAGGGTCACTGGATATGACATGATATGAGCAGTTTTTAACCCCTTCCCTTTTTATTTTTTTTTTTGGGGGGGGGGGCGCAAGTAGCTGATCTTGCCTAGGGTGTAAAACAGTCTAGCACTGGCCCTGCCCTCTCCGCTCTCCGCCCGCTGCTCTCTATGGGGGAATCGGATGAGAGCGGACCGCCTGTCCGCTCCCATCCAATCCCATCCGATCCCCTGGACGGATGGAAAATAGGGTTTCCATCCGTCCAGATTTCACGGACAGGATCGGATGCGGATGGCAGGGGGTGTCAGCGGACATGTCACCGCTGACATCCGCTGCCCCATAGGGATGCATGGAGGATCCGATCAGATTGGCCTAAAAAACTGACAGACGGATCTAATCGGATCACTCGTGTGAAAGGACCCTTAGTCTGCAAAAGACTTGAGACTGGGACGGAGGTTCACCTTCTAGCAGCACAACGACCCTAAACATCCAGCCAGAGCTACCATGGAATGGTTTACATCAAAGCATATTCATGTGTTGGAATGGCCCAGTCACAGTCCAGACCTAAATCCAATTGAGAATCTGTGGCAAGACTTGAAAATGCCAGTGCCATTATTAGAGTGACAGTGGATATTTTTAGCACTGATTACTGTAGTAATGTCACTGGTCCCCCCAAAAGTGTCAAAAATGTCAGTTAGGGGTCCGATCTGTCTGCCGCAATGTTGCAGTCCCACTAAAAATTGCAGATCGTCACAATTACTAGTAAAAAAAACAAAAAACAATAAAAATGACATAAATCTTTCCCGTAGTTAGTAGACTTTTAGATTTTTTTTTTTTGTCTTTACAAAAAAATATTTGTAGCAAAAAAACAAATTGGCCTAAAATGTTAAAAAAATTTTGATTTTTAATTTTCTTTTTTTTTGGGGGGGGGGGGGGTGTAATATAGCAGAATGTGAAAAATGTTGTTGTTTTTTTTTTTTTCCAGAATTGTCGCTATTTTTTGTTTATAGGGCATAAAATTTAAATCGCAGAGGTGATTAAATACCACCAAAAGAAAGCTCTATCTCTGGGAAAAAAAGGACATCAATTTTATTTGGGTACAGCGTCGCACGACCGTGCAATTTTCCGTTAAAATAAGGCAGTGCCGAATCGCAAAAAATGGCCTGGTCATTAAGGGGGCAAATCCTTCCGGTCCAGAAGTGGTTAATACATTTAAATGTGTATTTTTTTTTTTTTTAAATTACAGCCACAACATATTTTTTTTAAAATGTCGATAATCTGCAAATTCCTTAAAGGGTCGCCATTTTTATTTTCCACAAGCGAAAAAATTTTATTTTACGGCCTCTTCACAATTACTAAAAAAAAAAAATGAAGAATAGTAGCCATTGGCGACAGCCCCATTTTTCCTTCAATTTACCGTTACCAGGGAAGCCTTAGGCATTAGGTGAAAGAACCAATAATTCAGTCCAGAGAAAAATCTGCATCAGCTAAATCCTGCAAGGGAGGAAATGTTCACGTCTTTGGTGTTACAGAACAAACTTTAACCGCATAATTCTGGAGCACAGAAACCAAAAAAAAAAAAAAAGAAGGAAATTAAAAACTTAAAAAAAAAAAAAAAAGTTTAAAGCACAGAAGCTACAGCTCTAGATCATTTTCATTGAAATATTGTTTCTCTATCTTTTTATTTTAATTCTAATAATTATCTGGACTGTGCTTACCACTAGACTTAGGCCAGGAGGATATTGGAGACAGCACAGTCCATTAACAAGTTGACATATAAACTATGCAAAAGGCTCATGTTCATTAGTAAAGTAATTCTAACTTATTTTATCATTGTATAATGTTTTTTTCCAAACTATATTTATTTATTATGCATGCAACTATCCCAGCAAGCGCTATTTTCCCCAAACCTCACAGGTTCCTTTCCCAACTCTTCCAACAGACACCTTACAGAAACTGACACTCATAGGTGTGCGCAGCCTATTGCACCCTTTCATCTATTTTATATATATATATAATAAATGTAAAAAAAATATTAAAATGTATTAAAACTTGGACTGTGTACTTCTGTTTACTTTTGCACTGTTCTGCCTTTCTAAATAAAATATTTGAAAAAAAAAAAAAAACGTGGACTGTATCAGTAGTTTTTTTATTTTTATTATTTTGTTTTAGCATTATTTTTATTTTATTTTTTTACATAACAGGAGCTCTGTTGGGGGCTTTGGTAAAATATCAGAAGAGGGCACACCCGGCACACCCCCTGCGCACGCCGATGCTGAAACTTAATACCTAGCCTAATGTTTTAACCACTTGACCTCTGAAAGATTTACCCCCCTTCACGACCAAGCCATTTTTTTGCGATATGGCACAGTGCTACTTTAACTGAAAATTGCACGATTATGCAACACTGTAGCCAAATTAAAAAATAACTTTTTTTTTTTTGGTGGTATTTTTTTTTTGGTGGTGTTAGTTCACCACTGCATTTTTTATTTTTTTTGGGTTATGAACAAAAAAAGACCAACATCTTTTGGAAAAATGGGTTAAAAACAAAAAAAAAACTGACATCTTTGAAAAAAAAAAAAACAACAATTCTAATTCATAAATTTCAGCCAATTTGTATTCTGCTACATATTTTTTAGTTTAAAAAATCCCAATAAGCGTTTATTGATTGGTTTGCACAAAATTGATAGTGTCTACAAACTATGGGATATATACTGGAATTTTTTGCTTTTTTTACTAGTTTACTAGATCAGTGACTCATGGCAGGACTGTGATATTGCGGTGGACATTCTGACACTAACTGACACTGTGTGGGAACGAGTGACAGTAATACAGTGATCATATGCACTGTCACTGTACTAATGACACTGGCTGGAAAGGCGTTAAAACAGATAATTAGAGATGTTATGTTTTGTTGTTTACCTTGAGCCAGGGTATGCCCAAAGGCTCTTTTTTGTACCACTTAAAGCGGAGTTCCGCCCCCCTTAAAAAAATTAAAAGTCAGCAGCTACAAATACTGTGGCTGCTGACTTTTAAATGGAAGAACTTACCTGTCCAGGGAGCCCGCGATGTTGGCACCCGAAGCCGATTTACGTATCGGCTCTCGGGTGCCTCCGCCGCCGCCATCCAGAGTAAGGGAACCCGGCAGTGAAGCCTTCTGGCATCACTGCTGGTTCCCTACTGCGCATGCGCAAATCGCGCTGCGCTTTGTAATTGGCCCAGCGGCGGAGGAAAAAGGAGGGGGCCGAATTTACGAGGCGCTGTCTCCCAGGAAGTGGGGAAAGGTACCTGTTAAAAACAGGTACCTGTTCCCCCCTCCCCCCTGAAAGGTGCCAAATTGGGGGGAGGGGGGGGAAGAAGATCAGTGGAGTTCCACTTTTGAGTGGAACTCCGCTTTAACTCTTTTAAGCGAATTAAGAGACTTCTCAAAAGAGAAACCATGCCATTAAAGGGTTAACTGTGTGCCTAGCCAGTGTTTGTGTGTACTTTGTGTGGTGCTTTTACTAAGGTGTGTGATGGATTTTATTCCCTGGTTTGCAGGGACACAAAATCCATCCCTTCCCCCCGTCAGAATGAAGCTCTGACTTGTTTACAATATATCAGTGCATCCCTATTATATAATTAAACTATATGGACAGAAAACATACAAAGTGCCACAGGCGAGATTGGAATAGGAGATAGATTTGGGCCATCTAGACACAGAGTACTAAATACTATGATCCATGTTATCCCTTCCCATTGTCACTAACCATTTTATCTATATACTTCATTAATGGATGTTCACAAAATATACACTAAATTGAAGCTAAATGTTGAGTTTATCATTTTTTATGCCAGACTTTTATTGCAGAAAAGCTGATTCCTTGGCACCAATGCAGCAGAGACCAGCAATCCCACACTGATCCATCCAGGTCAGAAGAAGACCGTCTCGAACAACGGCTGACCCTTGTATTGTATCCAGTCTCTGACCTGTATTGTATCCACAGTCTCTGACCTGTATTGTATCCAGTCTCTGACCAGTATTGTATCCACAGTCTCTGACCTATATTGTATCCACAGTCTCTGACCTGTATTGTATCCACAGTCTCTGACCTATATTGTATCCACAGTCTCTGACCTGTATTGTATCCACAGTCTCTGACCTATATTGTATCCACAGTCTCTGACCTGTATTGTATCCACAGTCTCTGACCTGTATTGTATCCAGTCTCTGACCAGTATTGTATCCACAGTCTCTGACCTGTATTGTATCCACAGTCTCTGACCTGTATTGTATCCACAGTCTCTGACCTGTATTGTATCCACAGTCTCTGACCTATATTGTATCCACAGTCTCTGACCTGTATTGTATCCACAGTCTCTGACCTATATTGTATCCACAGTCTCTGACCTGTATTGTATCCACAGTCTCTGACCTGTATTGTATCCAGTCTCTGACCAGTATTGTATCCACAGTCTCTGACTTATATTGTATCCACAGTCTCTGACCTGTATTGTATCCACAATCTCTGACCTGTATTGTATCAAGTCTCTGACCTGTATTGTATCCACAGTCTCTGACCTGTATTGTATCCACAGTCTCTGACCTGTATTGTATCCAGTCTCTGACCAGTATTGTATCCACAGTCTCTGACTTATATTGTATCCACAGTCTCTGACCTGTATTGTATCCACAGTCTCTGACCTGTATTGTATCCACAGTCTCTGACCAGTATTGTATCCACAGTCTCTGACTTATATTGTATCCACAGTCTCTAACCTGTATTGTATCCAGTCTCTGACCTGTATTGTATCCACAGTCTCTGACCTGTATTGCATCCAGTCTCTGACCTGTATTGCATCCAGTCTCTGACCTGTATTGTATCCACAGTCTCTGACCTGTATTGTATCCACAGTCTCTGAACTGACCTGTATTGTATCCAAAGTCTCTGACCTGAGGGACAGAGGGACTTTGTCATGAATCAGGGACAGTCCCTTTAAATCAGGGACAGTTGGGAGCAATGGGGGCTGGTACCTGCCAAATATAGTACCCCCCCCAAAAAAAAATAATGACATGCCAAATGTGGCATGTCAGGGGCTCAGGAGTATTTAAAGTGGATGTTCAATTTTTGGGTGGAACTCCGCTTTAACTTTGCAAACACGTATGAAGATGCAGAGTACTGCTCTTGGCCTTGGCATGTTCAGCCAAAATACTGAACTCCTTCCACTTGAAGGGTTAATTTAACCAGCTGCATGTAGGAGTCCCATGTGAGCGTCTGATTACGCGGTAGCTTGCACATCCTAAATAAATCAAGGTATTATCTTGTAGACACATGTAAATATTTGTCCGGCATACAAACTAGACGCATGCAAAATTAGCAGCATACACACACGGCGCGGGATCCATGTAAATTCCGGGTCATTTCTCAACATTATTTAACCACTTAAGGACCGGGCCTATTTCTGACACTTGTTGTTTACAAGTTCAAATCAGTATTTTTAGCTTGAAAATGATTTAGAACCCCACAAACATTATATATCGTTTTTAGCAAAGACTCTGGAGAATAAAATGGCTGAGAAAAAAATACATTTCACTGCATTTAAAAAAAAGTTAGCCCAATTTTTTTGTATAATGTAAAAGATAATGTCAAACCGAGTAAATAGATACCTAACATGTTACTGTTTAAAATTGCGCACTCTCGTGGAATGGTGACAAACTATGGTACTTAACTTATCTCCATAGGCGACCCTTTAAAATTTTTTAGCGATTATCAGTTTAGAGTTACAGAGGAGGTATTTTTTTAGAATTATCGCTCTCGCTCTGGCGATCGCGGCAATACCTCACATGTGTGGTATGAACATTGTTTTCATTTGCAGGCACCAAATAGGTGCAGGAACTCCCTCCTTTTGAGTCACCCTTTGTCTCCGCTTCCTACCCACCTCTGAGAACTATCTCTTTGCTCCACCCCCTACCCACCTCCCAGTACTGCCTCTTTTAGAGAATACAGAACCAAGTATCATTTTGTGCTACTAAGTAATTTTTATGGAATTTGATAGATCCCACTCCAGCAACAACAGACCCCACCACTGACACCAATGATGGGGCACTATTCCTCCCACTGACACCAATGATGGGGCACTATTCCTCCCACTGACACCAATGATGGGGCAATATTCCTCCCACTGACACCAATGATGGGGTGCTATTCTTCCCACTGACACCAATGATGGGGCACTATTCATCCCACTGACACCAATGATGGGGCACTATTCCTCCAACTGACACCAATGATGGAGCACTATTCCTCCCACTGACACCAATGATGGGGCACTATTCCTCCCACTGATACCAATGATGGGGCACTATTCCTCTCCCACTGACACCAAGGATGGGGTACTATTCCTCCCACTGACACCAATGATGGGGCACTATTCCTCCCACTGACACCAATGATGGGGCACTATTCCTTCCACTGACACCAATGATGGGACACTATTCCTACCACTGACACCAATGATGGGGCACTATTCCTCTCACACTGACACCAATGATGGGGCACTAATCCTCCCACTGACACCAATGATGGGGTGCTATTCTTCCCACTGACACCAATGATGGGGCACTATTCATCCCACTGACACCAATGATGGGGCACTATTCCTCCCACTGTTATCAATGATGGGGCACTATTACTCCCACACTGACAGCAATCATGGGGCACTATTCCTCCCACTGATACCAATGATGGGGCACAATTCCTCTCACACTGACACCAAGGATGGGGTACTATTCCTCCCACTGACACCAATGATGGGGCACTATTCCTCCCACTGACACCAATGATGGGGCACTATTCCTTCCACTGACACCAATGATGGGACACTATTCCTCCCACTGACACCAATGATGGGGCACTATTCCTCTCACACTGACACCAATGATGGGGCACTAATCCTCCCACTGACACCAATGGTGGGGTACTATTCCTCTCACACTGACACCAATGATGGGGCACTATTCCTCCCACTGACGCCAATGATGGGGCACTATTCCTCTCACACTGACACCAATGATGGGGCACTATTCCTCCCACTGACACCAATGATGGGGCACTATTCCTCCCACTGACACCAATGATGGGGCACTATTCCTCCCACTGACACCAATGATGAGGCACTAATCCTGCCACTGACACCAATGGTGGGGTACTATTCCTCTCACACTGACACCAATGATGGGGCACTATTCCTCCCACTGACACCAATGATGGGGCACTATTTCTCCCACTAATGATGGGGCACTATTCCTCCCACTAAAACCAAGATATTTTCTATTCCTGCCCCCCTAAAGTCTGAAGGACAGTAAACTGGCCCTTTGCTTGGGACCCCTGATCTAGTGTGCCGAATACCGCTGATAATTCAGCAAAAATGGCACCAAAATAATATTAGGCAATAACATTGAGCCGGGAACTGTCATATTAATGCGATTTCTGCAAGTGCTCTCATCCTGGTGACAAATTATTTTATAGGCTCTGTTCACACCGCCGCGATTCTGCATCAGCGCAAATCGCAGGACGCGCTTGCGATTCCCTTTACTTCAAATGGCACCCTAATTGAGGTGTGATTGTCGCCCAACAAATCGCAGTAAAATCGTGCAAACAGAATCATGGGACGCCTGTCTTTCAAACAAAGTTTTTATTTTTTTTTGTTCTGATTGTGTGATTTTACCGCAATTTATCGGGCGACAATCGCGGCAAAATCGCACCGCGATTGGGGTGCCATTGGAAGTGATGGGGATTGCAAGCATGTACTCTGTGCCGATTCGAGATCGCAGGCAGAATCGCGGCGATTCCGCCCGCGATCCAGACCACCAAGATGTGAACAGAGCCTAAATAAATTGGCTATATTGTAAAATTTAGCAATGTGTGTTTCATTCTATTCAAAGCATATTGGGATTTGTATGGTGCCAAGACACAATTTTTTTCTTTAAAAAATATAAATTTTATTCTACACACATTAAAAACATGTTTAAAAAATATATATATACATTATCCATGTACAGCAAACCATAACAGTCAGTTGTTTCTTCCATATAGGATACACTGTTGTTCCTCTACAGGTTTCGCCCACAACGGCTTCTTCTGGAGGAATGCTGCACAATTCTGATATATAAGCTCAGTCCTTGTCCACAGATAAACAGTCCTTACTTCCCGGTGGGACTGAGACCCAGGCAAGCCGCAGAAGGTGGCGGGAGGTGGACGTCTTCTCCCGATCCTTGAAAGGAAGGCCGCACCCCATAATAGGGGATCTATTATGGGGTGCAGCATGGATCACGTATGGGTTGGCCTTGTCGGTGTCCTCCATGGCTCCAGCATTGATTGGTTGGAGCCACGGAGGACGCTGACAAGAACAACCCATACGCTATCCATGCTGCACCCCATGATAGATCACCTATAATCTATGGTAGTACGGGCAAGTCTGGCGCCTCCTTTCCTTCCCATTTGGGCAATTTGCATTACCATGCAGCATCACCAGGTCCATAATACTCCTTCTATGGCTGTTTGAGCACCACCCTGAAACTCAAAAATCAGAACTGATAACAACTGCGACCTTAAATTAGAAGTAAGGACTGTTTATTTGTGGACAAGGACTGAGCGTATATACTGTATAAGAATTGGGCAGCACTCCTCCAGAAGAAGCCGTTGTCGGCGAAACATGTAGAGTAGGGGTCTTCAAACTCTGGCCCTCCAGTTGTTCAGGAACTACAATTCCCATCATGCCTAGTCATGTCTGTGAATGTCAGAGTCTTACAATGCTTCATTGGATATGTAGTTCCGCAACAGCTGGAAGGCCGTAGTTTTAGGATCCCTGATGTAGAGGAACAACAGTGTAGCCTATATGGAAGAAACAACTAACTGTTATGGTTTGCTGTATATGGATAATGTATATATACAGTATCTCACAGAAGTGAGTAAACCCCTCACAATTTTATAAATATTTTATTCTATCTTTTCATGTGACAACACTGAAGAAATGACACTTTGCTACAATGTAAAGTAGTGAGTGTACAGCTTGTATAACAGTGTAAATTTGCTGTCCCCCTCAAAATAACTCAACACACAGCCATTACTGTCTAAACAGCTGGCAACAAAAGTGAGTACACCCCTAAGTGTAAATGTCCAAAATGGGTCCAGTTAGCCGTTTTCTCTCCCGGTGTCATGTGACTCGTTAGCGTTACAAGGTCTCAGGTGTGAATGGGGAGCAGGTGGGGTAAATTTGGTGTTATCGCTCTCACTCTCTCATACTGGTCACTGTAAGTTCAACATGGCACCTCATGGCAAAGAACACTCTGGGGATCTGAAAAAAAGAATTGTGCTATATATAAAGATGGCCTAGGCCAGGGATGGCGAACCTTGGCACCCCAGATGTTTTGGAACTATATTTGTCATGATGCTCATGCACTCTGCAGTGTAGTAGAGCATCATGGGATATGTAGTTCCAAAACATCTGGGGTGCCAAGATTTGCCATCACTGGCTTAGGCTGTAGTAAGATTCCCAAGACCCTGAAACTGAGCTGCAGCACGGTGGCCAAGACCATACAGCGGTTTAACAGGACAGGTTCCACTCAGAACAGGCCTCGCCATGGTCGACCAAAGGAGATGTGTGCACATGTTCAGCATCATATCCAGAGGTTGTCTTTGGGAAATAGACGTATAAGTGCTGCCAGCATTGCTGCAGAGGTTGAAGGGGTGGGGGGTCAGCCTGTCAGTGCTCAGACCATACGCCGCACACTGCATCAAATTGGTCTGCATGGCTGTCATCCAAGAAGGAAGACTCTTCTAAAGATGATGCACAAGACAGCCTGCAAAATGTTTGCTGGAGACAAGCAGACTAAGGACATGGATTACTGGAACCATCTCCTGTGGTCTGATGAGACCAAGATAAACGTATTTGGTTCAGATGGTGTCAAGCGTGTGTGGCGGCAACCAGGTGAGGAGTACAAAGACAAGTGTTTCTTCCTACAGTCAAGCATGGTGGTGGGAGTGTCATGGTCTGGGGCTGAATGAGTGCTGCCGGCACTGGGGAGCTACAGTTCATTGAGGGAACCATGAATGTCAACATGTACTGTGACATACTGAAGCAGAGCATGATCCCCTCTCTTCAGAGACTGGACCACAGGGCAGTATTCAGTCATAACGACCCCAAGCACCTCCAAGACGACCACTGCCTTGCTAAAGACACTGATGGTAAAAGTGATGGACTGGCCAAGCATGTCTCCAGACCTAAACCCTATTGAGCATCTGTGGGGCATCCTCAAAAGGAAGGTGGATGAGCGCAAGGTCAGAGATGTCGTCATGGAGGAGTGGAAGAGGACTCCAGTGGCATCCTGTGAAGCTCTGGTGAACTCCATGCCCAAGAGGGTTAAGGCAGTGCTGGAAAATAATGGTGGCCACACAAAATATTGACACTTTTGGCCCAATGTGGACATTTTGACTTAGGGGTGTACTCACTTTTGTTGCCAGCTGTTTAGACATTAATGGCTGTGTGTTGAGTTATTTTGAGGGGACAGCAAATTTACACTGTTATACAAGCTGTACACTCACTACTTTACATTGTAGCAAAGTGTCATTTCTTCAGTGTTGTCACATGAAAAGATAGAATAAAATGTTTACACAAATGTGAGAGGTGTACTCACTTTTGTGAGATACTGTATATTGTGAAGACTAGCAATCAAAGGTAGAGCGTTTAAGGACACCACCACTCGCTTGTCTTTTTTTTTAAGGGCTTTTCTTGCCCTTTTTTATTAAAAGAAATTTCAGAAGAACACAAACATAGGTTTTCCTCGCAGAGGTTTTTGAGCATTTCTCCTCCTTTACCATAAATAATATTTAGCCCTCCTGGCTTGCGCTGCTGCTTAAACTTCAGGCCCTTGTCTGTTTCCTACAGACTGGTCACTCTCAAACTGGGTGCACCTAGATTGCATCCTCCTGACTCCTGGGCCAGACCTCCTGTCTCCCGGGGTGGAGCCCAGAACCATGGTCAGGTCACTAATTAAAAGCCCAGCACACACCTGACCAATTAGAATGCTGGCTATACTGAATAGCTGGACCCAGGATTGGAGATTTCATCCCACCCGGATCACTTCAAATTCTCCAGGCTCTGGGTGGACTGGACTTTTGAAAAGCCAGTTTCCTCTTTATTTCACAAGCTCCCTGGAGCCCCTCAACCTACCTGGTTGAGAATTCTGGGTCATGATTGCTTTCCCGAACCTGGCCACAATATAGTATAATATATATATATATATATATATATATATATATATAAAATATATAATATATATAAATGATCGACTGATATCGGTTTTTCGTTGCCGATTTTGGCCAATGCATATCGGTATCGGCCGATATGGGCCAATATTTTTGTACATTTAAAAGATTTTTTTTTTTTTTGACAGGTACTCTTGTGGAGGGATCTGGGGGTCTAAAAGACCCCAAACCCCTCCTCTGCACTTAAAAGCATTCAAAACGCCAAGTTTGGCTGTTTTGAATGCTGTCATTTTTTTAAATCTGGCACCAGACAGTACCCGGAAGTGATGTCACTCATGACATCACTTCCGGCTTTTTGCATGGAGAACCGATGAGAGCCAAATGCGGCTTTGATCGGGCCTTCAATTCTCAACCGGGTCTACCGGTGGGACGGGAGACCCGGGTGAACCGCGAAAGGCGGCGGGAGGGGGGGGAGTCCCCTGCTGCTTCTTGTAATGACAGCCGAGCCGATTCTCAGCCGCATCGGTTGTCATTACAAGACAGCCGACCGTCGGCTATGGACGCCGGTACCGGGGTGATGCCTCTAGCTGCAGGCATCACTCCGCTACAAGCACTTTCCCTAAATATCGGCAATATCGGTAACCCCCGGGGCCGATTCCGATATATCAGGGAAAGTACATATTGGCCCCTGATATATATCGGGGGGGACGTCCCCTCCTGCTTCTTGTAATGACAGCCGAGCCGCTTCTCAGCCACATCGGTTTTCATTACAAGACAGCCGACCATTGACTATGGACGCCGGTACCGGGGGTGATGCCTCTAGCTGCAGACATCACTCCGGTACAGCACTTTCCAGAAATATCGGCAATTTCAGTAACCTCCGGGGCCGATTCCGATATATCGGTAAAAGTGCATATCGGCCCTTGATATATCGGGGGGGGGGGGCGCGTTCCCTCCTGCTTCTTGTAATGACAGCTGAGCCGCTTCTAAGCCGCATTGGTTGTCATTACAAGTCAGCCGACATTCGGCTATGGACGCCCGTACCGAGGGGATGCCTCCTGCAGGCATCACTCCGGTACAAGCACTTTCCCGAAATATTGGCAATATCGGTAACCTCCGGGGCCGATTCCGATATATCGGGGAAAGTGCATATCGGCCCTTGATATATCGGTCGATCCTTAATATATATATATAATATATATAATTAATATATATATATATGTATATATATATATATATATATATATATATATATATATATATGTATAGATAGATATATATATATATATGTATATGTAGATATATATATATATGTATATGTAGATATATATATATATATATATATATATGTATGTATATATATATATATATATATATATATATATATATATATATATATATATATATATATACATATATATATATATATATATCTATACATATATATATATATATATATATATATATATATATAGGTATATATATATATAGGTATATATATATATAGGTATATATATATATAGATATATATCTATATATATATATATATATATACATATCTACATATATATATATATATATATATATATATATATATATATATATATAGATATTTATAGATATATATTTAGATATATATATATATATATATATATATATATCTATAGATATAGATATATATATATTTTTTTTTTAAACATGTTTTTTAAGTGCATAAAATAAAATGTATATATTTATAAATTGTGTCTTGGCACCTTAAAAATCTCAATATGCTTTGAATAGAATGAAATATTATATGTTAGGGATGTGGTGTAGAAAAAGGTCCTAGACCAGAAAGCTCACCTCATTGCTCAGGAATACTTAAAAAAACCAAAAATTTAGCAATATATAGAATACTATTTTTGCACGCCGCTAGACATGTGTGCCACAAGAACTAAACACGGTTGAAAACGTGCCAAAAGCAAATACGGGGACAGGTTAATGAATGTACACAATGCAGTGCAGCCTGCAAACAGATGAAAAATAGAAAGCAAACATGATATTTTATGGCCCTGCTGTGAGCGACACAGGTTTAACCCCCTCTCTTCCTCCCGGCTAACTTACGTGTCACCTCACACAGGACGACAACAGAACGACGACACTTAGAGGACGGACAGACAAAAAACACAGAACACCTGCTGCTTCTATCCCGAGCGTTTTACAAACCTTCCACAGAGTTGGAAGACTCATAATTAAACAGGTCGGCAAAGTCGAAATCAATATCAGGGCTGTCTTTAGGGTCGTGGATTCCAAACGGGTCAGGATCCAGGATTCGATCGGCGGAGCTCATCTCTAAAAAAAAAAGTTAAATAGAATGCTAAGCGACCGGCCGTAAAATCCTCAGGACAAAGCGGGTCCAGGGAAGCTGGTATGTAGGTCCGCAAAGATTTTCAATCCTTAGGAAGATAGGGTCCCGCTGATCCCGAAGAACATTGGAGGTCCATTTATAAAATAGGCAATGTTGGCGCGGGTGACGGTGCAGGGTGGGAAGAGGTCCTCCTTCAGGTGCGCATAAAGGTGAGGGCAGCAGCAGCGCGTTGGGACGGCGGGCTGGGAAGACGGGTCCAGGGCTCGGCTCGGTGTGTGACAAGAGATCACAAGTGTGTGAAACTGGCAGAAGTAGAGAAAGCAGCGAGTGCACAACTTCCTGCTCAGAGCAGACACCTGCGAGCGACGAGGCGTGTCCTGCAGCCACAACTGGAGGAGCGAGCATGTCACACACACACACGCTAACACTGCCCCCCGGCACAAAACAGGAACAACAATGGCAATCTGCTAACCTCTTCCTTCCCTTCTTGATAATTAAGACAAGAAAAAAAAAAAGAAGAGGACCGCACCATGGCCAGGGCAGATTTAGCAGACTTTAATTAACAAGGTGTAGGGTTGCCACCTCATCCCTTTAAACCTGGACACATATTAATTACACAGGTGCTGAGGCTGATATAATGCACATAAGGCCCCTTTCACATGGGCGGTGCGCCCAACGGAGTCCGTTTTGCTTAGCGGGGATGGATTCGCCAATCCCCGCTGAGCAGCGGATGGCAGCTCAGTCTCCAACAGAGTCCGTTTTGCTCAGCGGGGATGGATTCACCAATCCCGTCTGAGCAGCGGATGGCAGCTCAGTCTCCAACGGAGTCCGTTTTGCTCAGCGGGGATGGATTCACCAATCCCGTCTGAGCAGCGGATGGCAGCTCAGTCTCCAACGGAGTCCGTTTTGCTCAGCGGGGATGGATTCGCCAATCCCCGCTGAGCAGCGGATGGCAGCTCAGTCTCCAACAGAGTCTGTTTTGCACAGCAGGGATGGATTCGCCAATCCCCGCTGAGCAGGCGGATGGCAGCTCAGTCTCCAACGGAGTCCGTTTTGCTCAGCGGGGATGGATTCGCCAATCCCCGCTGAGCAGCGGATGGCAGCTCAGTCTCCAACAGAGTCCGTTTTGCTCAGCGGGGATGGATTCGCCAATCCCCGCTGAGCAGGCAGATGGCAGCTCAGTCTCCAACGGAGTCCGTTTTGCTCAGCGGGGATGGATTCGCCGTTCACCGCTGAGCAGGCGGATGGCAGCTCAGTCTCCGTTCTGTGTGCAGAGACGGAGCTGTCAGATACCCACTGTCCTCTATGGGGGAACCGGATGAGAACGGACCGCCTGTCCGTGCTCATCCAATCCTATCTGATCCGATCCTCCAGACCAGGGGTCTTCAAACTATGGGCCTCCAGTTGTTCGGGAACTACAATTCCCATCATGCCTAGTCATGTCTGTGAATGTCAGAGTTTTACAATGCCTCATGGGAGGTGTAGTTCCGCAACAGCTGGAGGGCCGTAGTTTGAGGATCCCTGGTCCAGACGGATGGAAAATAGGGTTTCCATCTGTCCGGATTTCACGGACAGGATCGGATCAGAGAGCAGCGGGTGTCAGCAGAGATGTCTCCGCTGCCCCATAGGGATGCATGGAGCATCCGATCCGGTCCGCCTGAAAAACTGACAGGCGGATTGGGAAGCCCGTGTGAAAGGGGTCTAATGCCTGGTACACACGCAACGATTATCGGCCGACCGATCGTCCGACTTTTGTCCAAGTTGTGTTTTGTTGGTTGGAATGTGCTCTAGACTGCACACGAATTTTCTCGGCCAACAAAAATCTACTTCAGAAGTGATGTCATGTGCTGGTTTACTTTCCGTGTGTTTTTTCTTCTCTGAGCATGCCCAGTCTTGCTCATCAAATTTTTGTCTGCCGAAATCTGTACTGACTGACGGAAAATCGGCCGTTATGTTGACGGCCAACAAAAATGTTATAGCCTGCAAACCAGATTTTATTCGGCCGAAAAGTCGGAGTCGGTTGTCGAAAGCATCATACTAACAAGCCGAAAATCGGCCGATCGGACGTTGGCCGAAAATTCACGACCAACTATCGACGCGTGTGTACGGGGCATTAGGCACTAAAGGCCCGTACACACGATAAGAAATTCAGCTGGGAAATTTCGTCCGACGACCGATCTGCCGATTTTCGGCTTGTTAGTATGATGCTTCCGACAGCCGACTCTGACTTTTCGGCCAAAAAAATCCTGGTGTGCAGGCTATATAATTTTGTCGACCATCAAAACACGTCCGATTTTCATCTCATTAGTACAGATTTCGACGGGGAAAAATCTTATGAGCAAGACTGGGCATGCTCAGAGATGAAAGAACACAAAGAAAGCAATCCAACACATGACATCACTTCTGAAGTAGAATTCTGTTGTACGGGAAAATTCGTGTGCAGTCTAGAGCACATTCCAACCAACAGACACCACTCTGGACAAAAGACGGACGACCGATTGGCGGAAATTCGTTGCGTGTGTTCAGGCCGTGTTCACACCTGAGCGCTTTTCAGCTCATAAAACGCTCATCTGTGAAAATCCAAAACGCCCAACAATCAAAATCCTATTAATTTCAATGGCCCCTGTTCACATCTGAGCGTTTTGTCCCCTGAAGCAAAACGCCTGTAGCTGAAAAAAGTACAGGAGCTTCTTTTTGGGCTGATTACCAGCGTTTTTGTTAGATGTCAATGCCTGCCTCCAAAAACGCCTGAAAAACGCCCGTAAAACGCTTGAAAAAATGCCTAAAAAAAAAAACGCCTGAAAAAACGACCAAAAAAACACCTGAAAACAATACGCTCAGGTGTGAATGCAGCCTAAGTGATTTTGATTACCACCTTAAGCAGCTCTGGACCGGAAGGATTTGCCCCCTTTAATGACCAGGCCATATTTTGTGATTCGGCACTGCGTTACTTTAACTGACAATTGCGCGGTCGTACGACACTGTACCCAAATACAAATTTTCCCCACAAACAGAGCTTTCTTTTGGTGGTATTTGATCACCTCTGCGATTTTTATTTTTTGCACTATAAACAAAAAAAGCGACAATTCTGAAAAAAAAAATAATATTTTTTACTTTCTGCTATATAACAGTTTTTACCACATAATGAAAGTCTATGCAAGTCGCTCCGAGGTCGCCCCAAAGTAGTACAGGACCCTTTTTCTAAGTCAGAACGACTTGTGTCGCTCCTATTAGAACGGGTCCTGTGCTAATCAATGGCTGACAAGTCGCGCTAATGTGAATGGGCTCTAAGAGTTCCCTTCACTGGAACTAAGAGGCCAAGCCCAACCCCTGAAAAACAACCCCATATCATAACCCCCCCCCCCCCCCTCCACCAAATTATGTTGACCGGTGCACAAAGCAAGGTCCATAAAGACATGGATGAGCGAAGTTTGGGGTAGAGGAACAGAGTCTTGACCTCAACCCGATAGAACACCTTGGGGATGAATTAGGGTGGAGAAGCCAGGCCTTCTCATCCATCATCAGTGCCTGACCTCACAAATGCGCTTCTAGAAGAATGGTGAAACATTCCAATAGACACACTCCTAAACCTTGTGGACGGCCTTCCCAGAAGAGTTGAAGCTGTTATAGCTGCAAAGGGTGGGCCAACTCAATATTGAACCCTACGGACTAAGACTGGGATGCCATTAAAGATCATGTGCATGGAAAGGCAGGCGTCCCAATACTTTTGGTAATATAGTGTATGTTTCTACTTTGTTGCTGTTATGGAGAAAAGTCAAACATTTGGAGTTTCCCTAACGTTCTGTCCAAGAAATGCTCCCCAGAACAAATAGAATGAATCATCACTAATGATGACAAAATCAGCAATAAAAAAAAGTGACCGGGGTTGTAATCCTTCCCCAATCTATCACAAATTTTTTTTTAAAAAAGGAAACTTCCTGAGAGAACCATTGCTGACTCATTCTACAACTACTAGCCTGCTGCCTTTCTAGAATGCAGAACTACATGGGTTTCATTTTTAATGGGTTGTATTTACATACAGAATCTCACAGAAGTAAGTACACCCCTCACATATTTGTAAATATTTTATTCTATCTTTTCATGTGACAACACTGAAGAAATGACACTTTGCTACAATGTAAAGTAGTGAGTGTACAGCTTGTATAACAGTGTAAATTTGCTGTCCCCTCAAAATAATTCAACACACAGCCATTAATGTCTAAACTGCTGACAACTAAAGTGAATACACCCCTAAGTCAAAATGTCCAAATTGGGCGCAATTAGCCATTTTCCCTCCCCTATGTCATGTGACTCGTTAATTTTACAAGGTCTCGGGTGTGAATGAGGAGCAGGTGTGTTAAACTTGGTGTTATCGCTCTCACTCTCTCATACTGGTCACTGGAAGTTCAACATGGCACCTCATGGCAAAGAACTCTCTGATGATCTGAAAAAAGAATTGTTGCTCTACATAAAGATGGCCTAGGCTATAAGAAGATTGCCAAGACCCTGAAACTGAACTGCAGCACGGTGGCCAAGACCATACAGCGGTTTAACAGTACAAGTTCCACTCAGAACAGGCCTCTCCATGGTCGACCAAAAAAGTTGAGTGCACGTGCTCAGCATCATATCCAGAGGTTGTCTTTGGGAAATAGACGTATGAGTGCTGCCAGCATTGCTGCAGAGGTTGAAGGGGTGGGGGGTCAGCCTGTCAGTGCTCAGACCATACGCCGCACACTGCATCAAATTGGTCTGCATGGCTGTCGTCCCAGAAGGAAGCCTCTTCTAAAGATAATGCATAAGAAAGCCCACAAACAGTTTGCTGAAGACAAGCAGACTAAGGACATGGATTACTGGAACCATATCCTGATGAGACCAAGATAAACTAATTTGGTTTGAATGGTGTCAAGCGTGTGTGGCGGCAACCAGGTGAGGAGTACAAAGACAAGTGTGTCTTGCCTACTCTCAAGCATGGTGGTGGGAGTGTCATGGTCTGGGGCTGCATGAGTGCTGCCGGCACTGGGGAGCTACAGTTCATTGAGGGAACCATGAATACCAACATGTACTGTGACATACTGAAGCAGAGCATGATCCCCTCCCTTCAGAGACTGGACCGCAGGGCAGTATTCCAACATAACGACCCCAAACACACCTCCAAGACGACCACTGCCTTGCTAAAGAAGCTGAGGGTAAAGGTGATGGACTGGCCAAGCATGTCTCCAGACCTAAACCCTATTGAGCATCTGTGGGGCATCCTTAAAAGGGAAGGTGGAGGAGCGCAAGGTCTCTAAAATCCACCAGCTCTGTAATGTTGTCATGGAGGAGTGGAAGAGGACTTCAGTGGCAACCTGTGAAGCTCTGGGGAACTCCATGCCCAAGAGGGTTAAGGCAGTGCTGGAAAATAATGGTGGCCACACAAAATATTGACACTTTGGGCCAATTTGGACATTTTGACTTAGGGGTGTACTCACTTTTGCTGCCAGCGGTTTAGACATTAATGGCTGTGTGTTGAGTTATTTTGAGGGGACAGTAAATTTACACTGTTATACAAGCTGTACACTCACTACTTTACATTGTAGCAAAGTGTCATTTCTTCAGTATTGTCACATGAAAAGATAGAATAAAATATTTACAAAAATGTGAGGGGTGTACTCACTTTTGTGAGATACTGTAGCTGTTGACAGGTCTGTCACAATGCTGTATAGTAAACTCCTATGATCTTGTATATTACAATAGTATACATTGGAACTCCATCAGAATCCACATAACAATGGATAGAAAGATTGCTTCTCTGCCCACCTAAACCAACTCACTAATACAGATGAGCTCAGGTTTGTTCGGATCCGAGTCCAAACCCACCTGAATAAGCCTGCCAGGAAGCTGTCACCTGTACTCGGCCAATCATAAGCAGCCAACGTATTCCCCATCCCATAGCCGCATGTATACTCACCTTTTGTAAACCCACGGTTGCGGTGCAGGGGATACCCTGACTGTAGATGATTGGCCCAGTACAGGTGACAGCTTTCTGGAGGACTCATTTGGTGGATTACGATCCAGAAAAACCGGAGCTCATCACTACTCCATAACATTGTACTGATGTCAGCAAGTTCAAACTACAGCTGGTGTCTAAACTGTACTGTGTTCTATCAACCACACCAATGATCACCAAACTGCGGCCCGGGGGCCAGATGCAGCCCTTTGCTTGGACTATTCCTCCCACTGACACCAACAATGAGGCATAATTCCTGCTACTGACATAAGCAATTGGGCACTATTCCAACCACAGACACCAAAGATGGGGCACTATTCCTCCCACTGACCCCAATGATGGGGCACAATTCCCCCCACTGACCCCAATGATGGGACACTATTCCCCCCACTGACCCCAATGATGGGACACTATTCCCCCCACTGACACTAATGATGGGACACTATTCCTGAAACTGACACCAATGATGGGGCACTATTCCTCCCACTGATACCAATGATGGGACACTATTCCTCCCACTGACACCAATTATGGGGCACTATTCCTCCCACTGATACCAATGATGGGACACTATTCCTCCCACTGACACCAATGATGGGGCACTATTCCTCCCACTGATACCAATGATGGGACACTATTGATCTTTTATTGAAAAGAATCAAGCAACATATTTTATACAAAAGTAAAAAAAGTAAAAAACAGAACTATAGTACAATATTCCAACAGAAAAAAACAAAGGAATTCACATCCATGTGCAGAATATATACAATATATACATAATCCACTTCCAACATTCTTAGAAAACTATTTACATAAAGCAGCAGAGAGGGCCTAAGAGGCACAACCCATCACCTATGTATGCAGCCATTTATCAAAAACTGAACATTAAGAAAAAATCTAGGGTGATAAGAGACAGAAAGCCACACCCGGGAAAGAGACTCCTGGCAGTCAGGGAGGCTTGAAACCCCTCCACGCCTTCAGCCAAGCCCTCTGACCCCACTCGTCTCTCTCAAGCGCCCGAATCTTCCCCACCTCATGCAGAATGTCACACACCACCACCTGAACAGGAAGGATTTTACGCCGAAGGGTGACCTGACACCGTGCGTTCCATGTGTAATAACGGACTACTAAACTAACTAAAAAAAGTGTATCCAAACAAAAGCCCCCACCAGTATTGAATGCTCCGTACACCCACTCAGCATAACCCAGCCTGGAGAGGAAAGGAACACAGAGGGCCCGCCCAACCTGTTTGTATACCTCTATGTTAAAAGGGCAACGAAGCAGAAAATGGTCCATAGTCTCCTCCTCACCTGCACATTCCTCCCGAGGACAACCACGATCCATCCCACTGCGGAATTTCAAATTGCCCCGAACATAGAGCCTCCCGTGGAAGCACAACCAGGCCAGATCCCTGAATTTAAGGGGGACTCTAGCCAAATTAATCAATCTTAACCCTTCCCTCAAAATTGGGCCTGGGCAATCCCTTAAGGCCAGTGGGTCATGAAAGACTTCGCTCAAGACTCGGCTCATAAGGACTTTCCTCGGAGCGGATCTGAGATCTTCAGCCGACAGTCGCCACTGCCGCAGCAACTTCAGACACGGAGCGACATAGGCTGGGAGCTGACCACGATGACCCCTGAGATTCTTCACTTGGCCACCTTCTTCCCAAAGTCGCAGAAAAGGCCTAAACCAAGATCTAAACATGCCTGCCCATCCAGGAGGTTCCACTGCAAGCATACTACCAATATTAAACTTGAGAAATAGCAGTGAAAAGAAAAGAACGGGGTTGACCATACCTAAGCCACCCTCCCTCCTGGATAGATAGGTGACATTCCTCTTGATGGGGTTCAGTCTGTTCCCCCACAGCATCTGGAAGAACACACTATAGATCCTAGCATAGAGAGACACTGGCAAGATACAGACAGGGCTGACATACAAGAAGATCGGTATCAGGTAAGTCTTAATCAGATCAACCCTTTCCCTCAGAGATAACTTCCATCTCTTCCAGCTGACCACCTTAGTATTGGCAACTTCCAGCCTGCCTTCCCAGTTTTTGAGGCCATAATCGCCAGGTCCAAATTCAATGCCTAATATCTTAATTTTTTCCTGGGGCACTGGAAAGGTGTCCGGGAGATCAAACCCCTCACCTTCCTTTCCCATCCAAAAAACTTCACTCTTTTCCTGATTGATCTTGGAGCCTGATGCTTCAGAGTACCGTGATGTCAGAGAGACCACCTCCTCCGCTTCATCTGTCCCAGTGACAATCACTGACACATCATCCGCATAGGCAACAACCCTCAAAGGCGGCTCACCCGGGATTCCCACTGGTACCCCACACAACATGCTGCTCTCTAGCCTCCTGATGAAGGGGTCGATTGCAAACACATAGAGCAGGGGACTCAGCGGACAACCCTGGCGCACCCCAGAACCAACCTCAAAGGACTGTCCAACCCAACCATTAACAAGAGGGAAGCTTTCTGCCCCCTTATACAAAACTTTTAACCAATCGACAAAACCACCCGGCAGACCGTACTTACTAAAGAGCAACCACAGGTACTCATGGTTGACACGATCGAAAGCCTTTGCCTGATCCAATGCCAGTAGATACTTTCCCCAGCCTGCAGCCCTGCACTGCTCCAAGGCCTCCCGGACAGCTAAAACCGCTGTGAAGGTGCTCCTACCCTGGATCGAACAGTGCTGATGGTGAGAAAGCAAAGACTCTGCTACTGCCGATAGGCGCCAGAAAAGTATCTTCGCCAGCACCTTTCTATCGACATTGAGAAGGCTGATGGGGCGCCAATTCTCAATCATCGAAGGATCTTTACCTTTTGAAAGAAGAATCACAGCTGAGTGTCTCATGGAAGGGGGAAGCACCCCCTCCGCAAGACAACTGTTAAAAACCTCTACCAAATGTGGGGCCAGAATAGACTTAAAGGCTTTGTAAAACTCAGCCGTCAGACCATCCGGTCCAGGTGACTTTTTGATGGCAAGCTGTTCAATTGCCCTCGTCACTTCTTCAACTGTGATCTCTTCTGTCAAATTCATCAAAGGGACATCTCCACCATTTAGACCTGGAGTAGAGTCCAAAAAGCTTTCCATCTTGTCTCGGTCAAGCTCTTTCCTCCCAAGAAGTTCAGCATAAAAAGACCTCACGACCTCCAGGATCCCTGACCTGGACTTTGTCAAGGAACCTGTACTATCCTTAAGGCCAACGACCATCTTAACAGCTACACCCTGTTTGCAGTTCTGGTAAGGGTCAGGCGAGTGGTATTTCCCATAGTCCCGCTCCAGAACCAAAGAGGTATGCCGGTCATATTGACACTTCCTGAGGAGGATTTTCACTTCAGAGATTGCCCCAGGATCTCCTCCTCTCGAGACAAGAATATCCAGCTTCCTCCGCAAACGTTGGTAGGTCATGTATCTATTAAACTGTTTTTTATTGGCTAGGCCCCTGAAGAATCCAGCAATCCTCTTTTTGGTCAGCTCCCACCACTCAGCCTTGCTGCTACAAAAGTCCAGGATGGTCACCTGTGCCTGAAAGAATTCCTCAAAGGATTGTCTAACATGTTCTTCCTCAAGGAGAGTCGAATTTAATCTCCAGATGCCTTTGCCCCTCTGAGGGAAGTCTGAAGCATTCAAGACCACAGATAGCATACAGTGATCAGAGAACTCCACTGCCTGCACTACTGGGGGTGAGAAAGCAGAGGCCTCCTTCAAAAAAAACCTATCTATCCTACTCTGACTATTACCTCGATGAAATGTGAACCCTGTGTCATCCGGAAGGTGCTTAATGTGCACATCCACAAGACCAGCATCCCTAACCATACTATTTAAAAAAACGCTATCATATCCCAGCCGGTCATTGAAGTCCTTCCTGTCCTTGGGCCTAGTCACAGTATTAAAGTCACCTCCAAAAACCACTTGCCGGGATGTAAAAAGAAATGGCTTGATCCTTGTAAAAAGGCATTTCCTGTCCCACTTTGTGTGCGGCCCATAAATATTAATTAGGCGCAGGTCCTGCCCTCCCACAAGAACGTCTAAGACCATACATCTCCCAATCTCCACCTCAATAACCCGCCGGACAGTTACCATGCCGGTTTTAAACAACACCGCCACCCCGCCGTAAGGCTCGGCCGCAAGAGACCAGTAAGATGGACCATACCTCCACTCTCTCTTGGCCATATGAATATCTGCCAAGGAGGTGAGCCTAGTCTCCTGCAAAAATAAAATTTCAGCATCTAATTGGCTGAACAAAAAGAAGGCCATAGAACGAGCTCTTACTGACTTAATGCTGGCGACATTTATTGTCACCACTTTTAACGGAGGGGGAACCGCCATTTGGGTTATTGAGTGGATTGCTTCTTAGCTCCCCTCTGCTGCTCATCACCAGAAGCCTCTCTCTTTCTTGAAGCCTCCTCCAACTCCATTTCAATTTCTGAATTCTGCTCAGAAGAATCCCCAGATGAGGAGATATCCCAAGCAGAAGCCCTAGAACGGTTGGGGACAGACACTGGGGCATCCTGTCCCTGTTCCGTCCTCACCGTCTGTCTCTTCCGCCTCACAACCCTCCTTCTCTCCTCCAGGTACTGCAGGTCAGATTCAGAGATGCTTTCATCTCTTGTTTTCTTCTTCTTCTTTGAAGTATTCACAGAGGACTTCTTTACAGAGGAAGCCGCAGCAGCACCCTTTTTGGTACCCTCTACCACTGGTGGGTGGGGGGCTTCTTTAAGGTCACACTTAGGAAGGCAAGATTTATCGGGAATAACTGACTTGGGGGGCACAGACTTGGAAGGTTCTGACACAAGAGGAGCAGGGACAGTAGGCTGGGGGGACACAGGGACAGACACAGAAGGAATACTTACAGATACAGGAGGGGTGGGCACAGGGACTGGGGAGGGATCCTGAACAAGACCAGGGGGGTCAGTCACCGCAGAGGAGGGTGGTAAAACAGGGGCCTCATCCTCCATCCTGTCCAGCCTTAAGAGGTCATCTATCACCTCTCTATCCATATTATGCAAGGCTTCAGGACATCGGCTGTAGGGGTGGCCAAGGCGCAGGCACAGGTTGCACCTTATCGCCTGGGTGCAGTCCCTGGCCACATGACCCTGCCCCCGACACACTGAACAGATCAGAGCTGAACAAGAGGAGCTAAAATGCCCCTTTTCTCCACAGCGGTGACACAGTTTTGGCTGACCGGGATAAAAAATGGTCATCCTATCCCTCCCTATAAAGGCAGAGGAGGGCAGGTGACGGACAACATTCCCATCCCTAGCCAACCTGACCGTTACCGACCAACCCCCGGTCCAGATGCCACGCTCATCATAAATTTTATCTGGCCTGGTCAAAACATCCCCATAATTTCTCAACCAGACCTCTAAGTCCCGAGCAGGAACACTCTCATTTGTGAGGATAATAGTGATTTTCTTTACTGTTGACCTTTGGGAAACTGCCACTGGCACCAGACCTTCCCATTCGGGTCTTGACCTGCACCGAGCCATATATCGTTCCCAGAACAGGTCAAGACCCTCTGGTCTGGTGAAACTAACCGTGTACTCCCGACTTCCAGCCACATGTATCAAGGCATATAGGTCATTAGCCCCAAAACCCATATCCAAGATCAGGTCCACAACCATACGCCGTGCTACAGGGACTGCACCACCTTCCCATTTAAGGAGGACTACGTTCCGCCTTGGACCCCCAGCAGGAGCCATAGACCCAAGACCAGATCCAATGGTGCTCATAGTGGCAGCCTGCAAGGGAAAACCCCGATTGGAAGCGGAGCTCCTCCTTGATTGTATTCCTGGCTTGATGATATTGCCAGGAGCACAGCTTACCACCTGTGCAAATGTAGGCTTATTAGGGCCAAGACCCCACACTGATGTCACATTATCAGGTACATTTCTATTATTATTTTCAGCTTGGCCTAAGCCAGCAGCATTATCAGTTAAACATACAATGGTGGGACCCACCACACCTGCAATGTTATTAGGTGTAGTTACTGTTTCTAATGCAGTACCAAATGCTTCCTGCTGCTGCGCTGTAGAGTCCTGGTTAGTTATTACTGAAACAGTTTTGAGCTCAGCAGAAGCAGGGTTAATCGGCTCTTCTGGGTTTTGTAGTTCCTGAGCAGAAATGTCATTTTTTAAACGTAACATTTTCTCAGCAGGCAAAGCATTGCTGAGCACAGGGGTATCATCCTGGGTGTCACTGGGAAAACCCTCATTATTAGGCAAGGTGCTAAAAGGCACAAAAACAGTTTTGTCTATTACCTGAGACTTGATAGCTTTTATCTTATCAGGTACATGATCCGGCAAGTCCTCCACATCACCAAACACCAGCTTATCTCCCTGTACTGGAGACTCCATTACCTGGATTACCTTTAGCATGCCTCCTGAGCCCTGAGATGGCAATGGGCTGCTTACCTCACCTTGAGGGGGAAGGGGGTCAGAACATGGGGTCTCCTCCTCCACCTCCATCTTTGCAAACCTTCGGTCGTTGCTAAACTTCTCCCTGAAGGGACCATCCCTGCCTTCCATCATGGCCACGATGGTTTCCTGATGTTCCACACGGACCTTAGCTAATTGGACCTCTGAATCCATGGATCCGCGGTTCTTGCTGAACAAGCCTTCACGCTGCTTTCTCAGGCGCTTTAAATCCGCTCTAAGCTTGTAGAGCTTGTCTCTTTCCTTATTGAGGACTTTGATCCCGGCCACCACTCGCTCCCGAATGGATCCAGCATCTTCATCCTCACCAGGTGCAGAGAGATCACCAACCACGGCTTGTCCAGGAGCAGGGGTGCCATCCATCCGACCAGGGGATGGCTGAGAGCCTCCAGCAGGAGAGGCCCCGCTGGCCTGCATGGCCTCCCCAGGAAGGAGCCAGCAGGGCTGGGAGGGATTTCACCTCACTCCCCTCTCAAACAGATCACCTGGAGCAGCTCCAGACACACAGCCAGAGAACCTTGCAGCAGCCACACCCGAAGCTGAATGATGGGACACTACTCCTCCCACTGACACCAATTATGGGGCACTATTCCTCCCACTGATACCAACGATGGGACACTATTCCTCCCACTGACACCAATGATGGGACACTATTCCTCCCACTGACACCAATGATGGGACACTATTCCTGAAACTGACACCAATGATGGGGCACTATTCCTCCCACTGATACCAATGATGGGACACTATTCCTCCCACTGACACCAATTATGGGGCACTATTCCTCCCACTGATACCAATGATGGGACACTATTCCTCCCACTGACACCAATGATGGGACACTATTCCTGAAACTGACACCAATGATGAGACACTATTCCTCCCACTGACACCAATTATGGGGCACTATTCCTCCCACTGATACCAACGATGGGACACTATTCCTCCCACTGACACCAATGATGGGGCACTATTCCTGAAACTGACACCAATGATGGGACACTATTCCTCCCACTGACACCAATGATGGGGCACTATTCCTCCCACTGATACCAATGATGGGACACTATTCCTCCCACTGACACCAATGATGGGGCACTATTCCTCCCACTGACACCAATGATGGGGCACTATTCCTCCACTGACCCCAATGATGGGGCACTATTCCTCCCACTGACACCAATGATGGGGCACTATTCCTTGCACCGACACCAATGATGGGGCGCTATTCCTCCCACTGATACCAATGATGGGACACTATTCCTCCCACTGACACCAATGATGGGGCACTATTCCTCCCACTGATCCCAATGATGGGGCACTATTCCTCCCACCGACACCAATGATGGGGCACTATTCCTCCCACCGACACCAATGATGGGGCACTATTCCTCCCACTGACACCAATGATGGGGCACTATTCCTTGCACCGACACCAATGATGGGGCGCTATTCCTCCCACTGACACCAATGATGGGGCACTCTTCCTTACACTGATATAAATTATGAGGGTGCAATTATTGAGGGCACCAACAATGGGGTACTATTCTTCCCCCTAATATTAAAGATGCATTGTTTTTTCCCACTGTCTTCTGGAAAATGTATACTTCTGCTGACCACTGCCCACCCCCCTAAAGTCTGAAGGATAGTAAACTCGCCCTTTGTTTAGAAAGTTTGGAGACCCCTGCATCACAATTTTTTGAACCAGGAAGCAGGACCTATCTACAGAGCCAGAACAAGGTCACCCCCTGTCCAGGGCAAAGATGCCAAATTGCGCCCTCCCCTTCCCTTTAGGGTTAGGGTCAGGGTGCCCCCCATTCCTGCAATAAACCAATGCGCCCAGGGCAGCCACCCCTCTTGCCCACCCCTTGTCCCAGCCCTGCCTGTATATGAAATATCAGTTTCTGAGAAGCTGGAGTTACCCTTTAAAAGGTTGACTTCTGACAGGTCAGACACAGGTTATGGAATTATATTACACCACCTTCTCTATTAGTCTAGCCCTGATATTACTTACAAAATTATTAATGGTTTTATTATCTTTCAGAGCCAAATAGAAGATAAATAGCTAAAAACCAATCCATCAAAAGAATCTAAAAAAAAAAGAAGAATCCTAGATAAATGAAAAAGTATCCTTATCTATTTTCTTTCTTCTTTAATGATAAATATCACATTTCCCCCATCACTTCTGTCTGCAGCCATAATTATGCCGAGGACAAATGAGCCCAAGTAGGAGTCGCTGGGTCTAGAAGGCAGCAATCGAATGCCGGAGCACTCCCACCAAGTCACTGCGTTTAATGAATAATAATGGGACTAACCTATACTGCACCCCCTTTGTATTCCTTTTTTTTTTCTTTTTACATATAAAACTTCAAAAGCAGGTGACGGGTTAAAGTTTGACATCGCCACCGTGGCAATGACTTTTCCAATGTATTTGTTATGCAAACTATCATTTAGTGACTTCACTTCAAGCCAAGGGTGTCCAAACTTTTGACCTTCCTGGGCCACATTGGAAGAAGAGGAAGGGTCTCCGGCCACACATAAAATACACCAACAATAAGGAGACCTAGTGAGCAGAAAAGTCGGGCAGATCACAAGGTAATGATCAGGAAATAGATAATGTACCCATCTAAATGATAAAACTATTTTTTTTTTTTTTATATATTTTTTATTATAAAAGTAAAAGAGGAAACATAAAACGAGTGTGATATTCATTTTTGATAAACTAATCCATCAATATCTGGTTGGATGCATGGAGTCAGAGGCGTAACTAGAACCTTCAGGGCCCCGATGCAAGAAACCATGAAAGGCCCCCCCGGACCCCTGGCCGGAGCCCTTCCCTTCAAGCCTGGGGCTCTTTCCACTGATCCTGGGGCCCTTTACTCTCGTTGTGGGGCCCTTTATTACGGTCCCGCAGCGGGACCCTTTCACAAGTTCTACAGTGGACCCCCTTCCTGCCATCTTGGGGCCTCCCCACGGTGGTGGAATGCCAGGGCCCGGTCACAAGTGTGACCTTTGTGATCCTGGAAGTTCACCCACTGGTGTCAGTAGTTTTTATTTTTTGGTATTTTAACCACTTCAATACAGGGCACTTTCCTCCCTTCCTGCCCAGGCCAATTTTCCCCTTTTAGCGCTGTTGCATTTTGAATGACAATTGCGCGGTCATGCAACACTGTACCTACACCAAATTTATGTCATTTCCCCCCCACAAATAGAGCTTTCTTTTGGTGGTATTTGATCACCTCTGGGTTTTTTTCTTTTTGCTAAACAAATAAAAAAAGACCGAAAAGTTTGGAAAAAAAAAAAGTTTTTTTGTTTATGTTATACAATTTTGTAAATAAATAAGTTTTTTCCTGCACTGATGAGCACTGATGAGACTGCACTGACAGGCACTGATGAGGAGGCACTGATGGGGTGGCACTGATGGGGTGGCCCTGATAGGCGGCACTGATAGGCGGCACTGATATGCGGCACTGATAGGCACTGATATGTGGCACTGATAGGTAGCACAGATATGCAGTATTGGTGGGCACTGCTAGGCGGCACTGCTAGGCACTAATAGGCGGCATTGATGGGCACTGATAGGTGGCACTGATGGGCACTGATAGGTGGCACTGACGGGCACTAATGGGCACTAATAGGCGGCACTGGTGGGCACTGATGGGCACTGATGGGCGGCACTGATCGGCACTGACGGGCGGCACTGATGGATACTAATGGGCATTGATAGGCGGCACTGGTGGGCAATAATGGGCACTGGTGGGCGACACTGAAAGATGGCAATGATGGGCACTTGTGGGCAGCACTGATAGGGAGGGCACTGGCGGGCAGCACTGATGGGGAGGGCAATGAGGGGCTCCCTGAGCCCTGATTGCCATCCCTGGTGGCCATAGTGGGCATCCCTGGGGTCATAGTGGGCATCCCTGGTGGTTCTAGTGGCATCCCCCCCCCCCCGAGGGTCTGCACTGGTAATCAATGATCTGATTACCAGTGCTGACCCCCCCCCCCCCCCGTCAGGGGAGCCGCCGATCGGCGCTCCTTTACTCATGCCTGTCAGGCACGAACTAAGGAAAGCCGATCAATGGCTGTTCCTGTTTACTATGTGACCAGCCATGATTGGACACGGCTGATCACATGGTAAAGAGCTACGTCAGTAGTCTCTTTACCGAGATCGGAGATGCAGGGTGTCAGACTGACACCTCGCATCACCGATCGCCGCTCTGCGCGCCCCCGGGGGGCGCCCAGAGCTGTATTATCCTGCCGCCGTCATATGACGTCCGGTCAGGATAATACAACCACATTCCCGCCGTCAATCTGTAATAGGGCGGCGGGAAGTGGTTAATTGTATTATTTTTTATCATTTTATTTTATTTTTTTTTACAATGTCACTGACTATGACTCTGTCCATTCAGAAAAGGAAGGAGCTGGTAAATTACATATTTACTGATCCCTTCCTGGTTCTCTATTGTGACACATCCCCTGCAGCAGCTGGCAGGAGGGGGGGGGGCAGCACAGTGGGGGGAGGCAGGGGAGCACATAGGTGCTTCATCCTTGAAATTAATTGCTCACAAATATCAGTGCCGCCAAAAACTGATCCCATTAATAAGGCCTGACTGTAAAGGCTCCTGGGAGATTTTTCTTTGGAAAGATAAAATGTTTAAAAGTCTACTAAAGAGACATCGTCAGGGTCATTTCACACCACATGCAGTCCAGTGCGTTTTTTTTTTGGGAACGAGTGACACTAATACAGTAATCAGTGCTAAAAATATGCACTGACACTGTACTAATGACACTGGCTGGGAAGAGGTTGACATCAGGGGCGATCAAAGGGTTAAATGTGTACCTAGGGGGTGCTTTACTACTAGGGGAAGGCATGTCTAAACACAGCGAGAGTAGGCCGACGGCAGGGAGTGCCCCAAACCCGGAAGTGCAAGATCATGTACTAGGTACGTGGTCCTGCACAGGAGAGCCTCCATGCCGCTGTATATATACAGTATATGGTTGCCACGCTGTTAAGTACGCTTACAATTTTGTGTTGGTTCGCATTTATAGTCATCTTGGGCCACATACTAGACCCTGATCTAAAATATATATATATATCATGGCAAAGATGTTGAGATGATAACTTTCTGTTGCAAAAAGGGCTGCCTAAATGCAAAGTAAATTAACAACTTTGCCCCCCACCACCACCACCACCTTTTCTGATTGCAGCTCCCCTTTTGAAATACTTGTCTTTCCCCCCATTCCAGCGATATTCAGTGTGCAACCCTACCTAATACTGCAAAGCCTGAAGGGTCTCCATTTTCTTGCACGTGTGAGCCACAGGCATTTCACGAAAGATCTGTACTCATGATGGCCTTCAGAACATCCCTCCCATAGGAAAGAAGGTGGATCATGTGAAGAGGACACTAGTGTCACCTAAGTCAGGGTCTCCATTTTCTTGCATGTATGAGCCACAGACCCATGGAAGACCTGTACTCATGGTGGCTTTCAGAACATCCCTCCCATAGGAAAGGTGGATCATGTGAAGAGGACACAAGTGTCACCAAGGACAGGGTCTCCATTTTCTTGCACGTGTGAGCCACAGACCCATTCATTGAAGATCTGTTCTCATGATGGCCTTCAGAACATCCCTCCCATAGAAAATAAGGTGGAACGTGTGAAGGACACTAGTGTCACCAAGGATAGGGTCTCCATTTTCTTGCACGTGTGAGCCAGAGACCCATTCATCTGTACTTATGGCGGCCTTTAGAACATCCCCCCCCCATAGGAAAGAAGGTGGAACGTGTAAAGAGGACACTAGTGTCACCAAGGACAGAGTCTCCATTTTCTTGGACATTTGAGCCACAGACTCACGGAAGATCTGTAGTCATGGTGGCCTTCAGAGCAACCCTCCCATAGGAAAAAAGGTGGAATGTGTGAAGAGGGCACTAGTGTCACCAATTTGTGAGGGGTGTACTCACTTTTGTGAGATACTGTATTTAGCAGTTTATATTTACTAAAATAATTGCTTTTCCATGTTCTGTGTACTGTGGGAGACCAGATATAGTGATTGCAGGCTCCTGTAGAGACCGGATAGAGTGAATGCAGAGTCCTGGGGAGACCAGATATAGTGATTGCAGGGTCCTGGGGAGACCAGATATAGTGATTGCAGGGTCCTGGGGAGACCAGATATAGTGATTGCAGGCTCCTGTAGAGACCAGATATAGTGAATGCAGGCTCCTGGGGAGACCAGATATAGTGAATGCAGGCTCCTGGGGAGACCAGATATAGTAAATGCAGGCTCCTGGGGAGACCAGATATAGTGACTGCAGGTTCCTGGGGAGATCAGATATAGTGAATGCAGAGTCCTGGGGAGACCAGATATAGTGAATGCAGAGTCCTAGGGAGACCAGATATAGTGAATGCAGAGTCCTGGGGAGACCAGATATAGTGAATGTTTAGGTTGGAGTTACACTGTAAGCCGCCTACGTTTACAGTAAGTGTGTTTTGATATTTATAATTTAAACAGACCATTGCTAATTTACAAAGTGAGCGAGACATTACCAACCCCCGAACTACAGAAATAATCTACAAAACAGTCACTATTTCTTGCCTATAACCATAAATCAGCGATGCAGAGATAAAGCTGAGAAAATAACACCACAGATCAATACAGCTGTGGCTCTGGGCTGTTATTTAAAAGCAATGGAAGCCGATATTGATCGGAAGAGGGACCAAACTTCTGAGAAAAGTGGAAGTTAAAGAACACTCTGATAATCCTCCTAAGATCCTCCCGTAATTTGCTGTAATTAGGGATTTCAATGCTTCATCACAATAGAAATCGCCGCAGACACTCAGGCCTCTCAGTGCTGAAATATGGCATGTCTGCTGCTGGCTGCACACGATTAACCCCTTACAGGATACAAGATTAACCCCTTATAGGACACAAGATTAACCCCTTACAGGACACAAGATTAACCCCTTACAGGATACACAACACAAGATTAACCCCTTATAGGACACAAGATTAACCCCTTACAGGATACAAGATTAACTCCTTACAGGACACAAGATTAACCCCTTACAGGATACAAGATTAACCCCTTACAGGACACAAGATTAACCCCTTATAGGACACAAGATTAACCCCTTACAGGACACAAGATTAACCCCTTACAGGATACACAACACAAGATTAACCCCTTACAGGATACACAACACAAGATTAACTCCTTACAGGATACACAACAACAACAAGATTAACCCCTTACAGGATACACAACAAAATTAACTCCTTACAGGATACACAACAACAACAAGATTAACTCTTTACAGGATACACAACCCAAGATTAACTCCTTACAGAATACACAGCACAAGATTAACCCCTTACAGGATACACAACACAAGATTAACCCCTTACAGGATACACAACAACAACAAGATTAACCCCTTACAGGATACACAACAAAATTAACTCCTTACAGGATACACAACAACAACAAGATTAACTCTTTACAGGATACACAACCCAAGATTAACTCCTTACAGAATACACAGCACAAGATTAACCCCTTACAGGATACACAACACAAGATTAACCCCTTACAGGATACACAACAACAACAAGATTAACTCTTTACAGAATACACAACACAAGATTAACTCCTTACAGGATACACAACAACCCAAGATTAACTCTTTACAGGATACACAACCCAAGATGAACTCCTTACAGGATACACAACACAAAATTAACTCCTTACAGGATACACAACACAAGATTAACTCCTTACAGGATACACAACAACAAGATTAACTCCTTAGAGGATACACAACAACAACAAGATTAACTCCTTACAGGATACACAACAACAAAATTAACCCCTTACAGGATACACAACAACAAGATTAACTCCTTACAGGATACACAACACAAGATTAACCCCTTACAGGATACACAACATAAGATTAACCCCTCACAGGATACACAACAACAAAATTAACTCCTTACAGGATACAAAACACAAGATTAACACTTTACAGGATACACAACAACAAGATTAACCCCTAACAGGATACACAACAACAAGATTAACTCCTTACAGGATACACAACACAAAATTAACTCCTTACAGGATACACAACAACACAATTAACTCCTTACAGGATAAACAACAACAAGATTAACTCCTTACAGGATACACAACACAAGATTAACACTTTACAGGATACACAACAACAAGATTAACTCCTTACAGGATAAACAACAACAAGATTAACTCCTTACAGGACACACAACACAAGATTAACCCCTTACAGGATACAAAACACAAGATTAACTCCTTACAGGATAAACAACAACAAGATTAACTCCTTACAGGATACACAACAACAAAATTAACTCCTTACGGGATACACAACACAAGATTAACTCCTTACAGGATACACAACAACAAAATTAACTCCTTACAGGATACACAACACAAAATTAACTCCTTACAGGATACACAACACAAGATTAACTCCTTACAGGATACACAACACAAGATTAACTCCTTACAGGATACACAACAACAAAATTAACTCCTTACGGGATACACAACACAAGATTAACTCCTTACAGGATACACAACACAAGATTAACTCCTTACAGGATACACAACAACAAAATTAACTCCTTACAGGATACACAACAACAAAATTAACTCCTTACAGGATACACAACACAAGATTAACCCCTTACAGGATACACAACAACAAAATTAGCTCCTTACAGGATACACAACACAAAATACAAAATTAACTCCTTACAAGATACTTTAAACAAAATACAAGATTAACTCCTTACAAGATACATTAAAAAAAAAATACAAAATTAACTCCTTACAAGCTACATAAAACAAAATACAAAATTTAGTGTCGGTTCACACTATGGCGATCCGACTTCGGGGGTGACTAGTGAAGTCGCCGTGCACCGCGACTTCAGCGCGACTTGCACGGACTTCACATAATGGAAGTCAATGCAAGTCGCTCCGACTTCGGTCAAAAGTAGTGCAGTCACTCCTATTAGAACGGTTCCCATAGCACTGAATGGACCGCGACTTGTCAGGCGGCCAAGTCGCCTGACAAGTCGCGGTAGTGTGAACCGGGACTTACTCCTTACAAGATATATAAAACAAAATACATAAATTAACTCCTTCCAAGATACATAAAACAAAATACAAGATTTATCTCCTTACAAGCTACACAAAACAAAATTAACTCCTTACAAGATACATAAAAGAAAATACAAGATTAAAAACAAAATACAAGATTTATTTTTCATTTTGGATAGAGTAATGGAGAGTTATAACTCCTGTCAGATTTTGTTTCGTCATCTGTGTCCCATTGTGGAGATTTCCCTTCACTTCCTGTCCCATAGCCAAACAGGAAGTGAGAGGAAATCTCTGCAAATTAAAATCATTCCTTGGGGACCCCCCAGGTCACCAGAACTATTGTCCCCATTAAAAGATTTCACTGATATTACTTTTCTCTTAAAACAGATAGATGACACTTCTGGCTGTTGAAAATTTGGGGGCAGTTTCACTTCCCTTGGGTCCTTGGGATTGTAACCTTGTCCTTCCCTGGGAGCCTGCTGATTCACAACCATAAGGGGGTATCCCCGTCTTTGGTATTGCAATTCAGCGATGAACGACTGGCATTCAGTGCTGATGATATGCAATGCATTTGTTGAAATTGAAGTGAATAATACCCACTATCACACATCTGAAGAAGGACTTCAATACAATAGTCTGAAACATGTCAGGGGTTTCTGCATAATTTATGGCAGGTAATCGGATTGTTCACTACGGGTGGCCATCTCTATGCCATATTTCTATTATGTAAAGGGGATTCCTGTTTTACTTGCATCCATTGTTCAAGAATTGCTATCCATCTCATTTTTGTATATTTGTGTATGCTTTTGTTGTTTACTGTTTTAACGAATAAACTTTAATATTTTATACATTCACGTCTGTCTCCAAAGTCCATGAGGGTTTTTTTGGTGCAGGTATTGCACTCAACTTTTGGTTTCCTCCATTTCTTTTCTGGGGACAACCCAAAATTTGGGATTTTCTTTTACTTTCACTTTCAATGATAATGGTAAACAGGACAAATAGAGAGGGGGCGAATGTCCTTAATGGGGACACAGACAGCAATAAAAACTGACAGGGGGTCTAATCCATCTCCACTTCATCCAAAACTAAGGAAAACGTTTTGCCTTTAGTTATACTTTAACTCCTTACAAGATGCATAAAACAAAATACAAAATTAACTCCTTAGTGCCGGTTCACACTGTTCCGACTTGTCAGGCGACTTGGTCACCTGACAAGTCGTGCTGCATTCTGTGCAATTGGAACCGTTCTAATAGGAGCGACTCAAGTCGCTCCGACTTAGAAAAAGGTTCCTGCACTACTTTTGGCCGAAGTCGGAGCGACTTGCATTGACTTCTATTATGTGAAGTCAGTGCAATCCGCGCCGAAGTCGCGGTACACGGCGACTTGTTCAAGTCGCCCCTGAAGTCGTGTCGCCATAGTGTGAACCGACTCTTAAGATATATAAAACAAAATACAAAATAAACCCCTTACAAGATACATAAAACAAAATGCAAAATAAACTCCTTAGGCCCCGTTCACACTGGGGCGACGCTACTTTGCCGGGCGACCTCATAGGTCGCGGCGCGCTGCTCGCACCGCGACCTCGGAGCGGCCGGCACGGACTTCATAACATTGAAGTCTATGCAGGTCGCTCCAGGTCGCCCCAAAGAAGCCCCGGACCCTTTTTCTAAGTCGGAGCGACTTGTGTCGCTCCTATTAGAACGGGTCCATAGCTTCTGTATGGCAGGCGACCTACGGCTGCCTGTGAGGCGACCAGGTCGCCTCACAGGTCGCCCCAGTGTGAACGGGGGCTTACAAGATATATAAAACAAAATACAAAATAAAGTCCTTACAAGATACATAAAACAAAATACAAGATTAAGACCCCGTTCACACTGGGGCGACTTGTCAGGCGACCTGGTTGCCTGACAAGTCGCCGTGGGTCGCCTGCCATAGAGTAGCACAGGACCCGTTCTAATAGGAGCGACACAAGTCGCTCCGACTTAGAAAAAGGGCCCTGAGCTTCTTTGGGGCGACCTGGAGCGACCTGCATTGACTTCAATGATATGAAGTCCGTGCATGCCGCTCCGAGTTCGCGCCTATGTGAACCGGCTCTAAAGCGGTCGTAAACCGCTGAAAAAAAAAAAAAACAAACAAAACAAAACCCTTCAAGACAATAGCATAATGTGCTAGTATGAAATACTTACCTTACAACAAAGCCCCCGCAGTGGCACCCACTCACCACTGGGGGAGCTGTTCCCTCTGCATCTCTTCTGGGTTTGCGGGCTCCGGCGGTGTGAGTGGCCAGAGCCGCGATGATGTCACTTCGTTCTGGCAAGGAGCTCCGAAGTTCCGGTACAATACGCCGGACCTTCGGAGCGCATGCGCCGCTGATGTCAGCAGCTGCATGCAGGGTGAATATCTCCTAAACCTGCGCGGTTTAGTAGATATTATAAGATATTATAATAAGGCTTACCTGCAGGTAAAAATCACTAAGCGGGTTGTACAACCGCTTTAACTCCTTACAAGATACATAAAACAAAATACAACCACCAGTTTGATGCTACAAGCTTGGCACTCCTATTTGTGGGCAGTTTCTCCCATTCTTCTTTGCATTACCTCTCAAGCTCCATCAGGTTGGATGGGGAGTGTCGGTGCACAGCCATTTTTTTAGATCTCCCCAGAGATGTTCAATCGGTTCAAGTCTGGACTCTGGCTGGGCCACTCAATGACATTCAGAGTTGACCCGTAGCCACTTCTTTGTTATCTTGGCTATGTGCAAAGGGTCGTTGACCTGTTGGAAGATGAACCTTCGCCCCAGTCTGAGGGCCAGAGCACTCTGGAGCAGGTTTTCATCAAGGATGTCTCTGTATATTGCTGCATTCATCTTTCCCTCAATCCTGACTAGTCTCCCAGTTCCTGCCACTGAAAAACATCCCCACGGCATTATGCTGCCACCACCATGCTTCACTGCTGGGATGGTATTGACCAGGTGATGAGTGGTGCCTGGTTTCCTCTAGACATGATGCTTGCCATTCAGGCCAAAGAGTTCAATCTTTGTTTCATCAGAGCAGAGAATTTTGTTTCTCATGGTCTGAGATTCCTTCAGGCAGGCTGTCATGTGCCTTTTACTGAGGAGTGGCTTCCATCTGGCCACTCTACCATACAGGTCTGATTGGTGGAGTGCTGCAGAGATGGATGTTCTTCTGGAAGGTTCTCCTCTCTCCAGAGAAATGCTGGAGCTCTTGTCAGAGTGACCATCGGGTTCTTGGTCACGTCCTCGACTAAGGCCCTTCTCCCCCGATCACTCAGCCGGGCGGAAGAGTCCTGGTGGTTCCAAACTTCTTCCATACACAGATGATGGAGGCCACTGTGTTCATTGGGACCTTCTGTGCCTTGAATTTACCACAGGTGGACTCTAATAAAGTTGTAAAAACATCTCAAGGATGATCAGTGGAAACAGGATGCACCTGAGCTCAATTTTGAGTGTCATGGCAAAGGATGTGAATACTTATGTACATGGGATTTTTTTTATTTTTTTATTTAAATTTGCAAAGATTTCAAACAAACTTCTTTCATGTTGACATTATGGGGTATTGTTTGTAGAATATTGAGGAAAATAATTAATGTAACAAAACAAATATATATATATATTTATAACAAAATGTGGAAAAAGTGAAGTGCTGTGAATACTTTCCGGATGCACTGTAAAGTATGGTGAGTGTGATGTAACATGAAACCCCCCCCCCCCCCAGGAATATTACACAGAAGGGCCACCCTTTTCCTGACCCCCTGTTAGTGATAACGTTTAATTTTTTCCAGGAACACTCTGTGACAACACAGTTTTATGTGCGTTTATTGATGTCACTCCTCCCTCTCCCGCCGCCATGACACATTTACCTCAGACTACCTCAGCCGGGTCTCTTCTAGGGTGTGCACACCTTCCATCTGGGCAGCCCATTGGTCCGCCGGCCATCACATGGGCTGAGTCGGCTCTGGTGCTCCCGGCCTGCCTCGTGCAGCCTTTGGGCGGGAAAACTTTTTACCTCAGAGAAGGGCCGAGGCAGCTGTGAGGGATGGCGGAAGCGGTCAGGGCGGTGAGGTAGAGTCTCCCCGTTCTTTGTATGTATTAAAAATACATCTGGTGTTCCCGGCCTGCCTCGTGCGGCGCCCTCAGCGTTTGGACGGAAATACTTTTTACCTCAGAGAAGGCCGAAGCAGCTGTAAAGGATGACGGGAGCCGTCAGGGCGGTGAGGTGGAATCTCCCGTTCTTTGTATGTAATAAAAATACATCTGGTGCTCTCAGCCTGTCCCGTGTGGCGCCCTTGGCATTTGGGCTGAAAGACTTTTTACCTCAGAGAAGGGCCGAGGCGGCTGTGAGGGATGGCAGGAGCGGTCGGACGGTGAGGTAGAGTCTCCCCGCTCGTTGTATGTTTTAAAAATAAATGAACAGCTTTTTTATTATCAGTAATCACATTATTGTTACATTTAGGGACCGGCCTTCTTGTTTTTGGGGGTTTTGGGGTGGTTTCCATGGTAACCACTGCCTGTCGTACACCGTGGTACGATACCGCCACACTGACGATTGTATATGGTCGCCCCAACGGCTCAAAGTCAACCGCATTCACTCATATGGAAACCCTGTCAGTAAAAACATTTTGGGGCCCATTCGCACAAGAAATTGCGTCTACTGTATGCTTTTTCATGTGCGTTTTTTGCCCATTTACATTGAGTTCAGATGCACGCTTTTCCATTCATGTTTGTCCTTTGAGGTCAATTTCTTTGGGCGCTTATGGGCAGTACAATGGATTTGCGTATGGGTTTAAGTCATGGGTGCTCACCCTGTGGCCCTCCAGCCATTGCGGAACTACAAGACCCATCATGCTTCTGCCTTTGGGAGTCATGCTTGTAACTGTAACTTTCGCAATGCCTCATGGGACTTGTAGTTCTGCCAGAGCTGTAGAGCCACAGCTGAGCACCCATTGTTTGACCACTTCTGGACCGGAAGGATTTGCTAGGGATAGATTTACCTCTTTGATCGCCCCTGATGTTAACCCCTTCCCAGCCAGTGTCATTAGTACAGTGACTGTGCATATTTTTAGCACTGATTACTTCATTAGTGTCACTGGTCCCTACAAAGTGTCAGTTAGTGTCTGATCTGTCCGCTGCAATGTGGCAGTCCTGCTATAAGTTGCTGCCATTATTAGTAAAAATTATTATTTTAACAAAAATATGTAGCAGAATACATATTGGCCTAAACTGATGAAGAAATTTATTTTTTTACTTTTTTATTGACTATGTTTTATAACAAAAATTAAAAAAATATATATATTTTTTTTCAAAATTGTCTGCCTGTTTTTGTTTAGAGCGCAAAAAAAAAAAACTGCTGAGGTGAGCAAATACCACTAAAAAAAAGCTCTATTTGTGTGAAAAAAGGGGGAATCAATTTTATTTGGGTGCAGTGTCTAGTTGACTAGTTTCGGATGGAGGCACTCAAGAGGCCCTGACCTCAACATTTCCGAACACCTTTGAGGTAAACTTCAACTCCAATTGCGAGGCAGGTCTTCTCCATTACCAGTACCTCACCTCACATATATTCTTTTGGTACCAATTCCCATAGAGATACCCCAAAATCTTGTGGAAAGCCTTCCCAGAAGACTAGATGTTGTTATGACTGCACCCCTCTGTACACAGAAAGCTCCATAAGACATGGTTGACCAGTTTCCTATGGAGGCAATCAAGAGGCCCTGACCTCAACCTTTCCAAACACCTTTGAGGTGAACTGCAACTCCAATTGCGAGGCAGGTCTTCTCCATCACCAGTACCCGACCTCACATATATTCTTTTGGCACACATTCCCACAGAGGCACCCCAAAATCTTGTGGAAAGCCTTCCCAGAAGACTGGAGGTTGTTATGACTGCACCCCTGTGTACAAAGACAGCTCCATAAGATATGCTTGACCAGTTTTGTGTGGAGGCAATCAAGAGGCCCTGACCTTAACCTTACCGAACACCTTTGTGGTAAACTGCAACTCCAATTGCGAGGCAGGTCTTCTCCATCACCAGTACCCGACCTCATATATATTCTTTTGGCAACAATTCTCATAGAGCCACCCCAAAATCTTGTGGAAAGCCTTCCCAGAAGACTGGACGTTGTTATGACTGCACCCCTGTCAGCTCCATAAAGATATGGTTGACCAGTTTCGTATTGAGCCACTCAAGAGGCACTGACCTCAACCTTTCCGAACACCTTTGAGGTGAACTTCAACTCCAATTGCGAGGCAGGTCTTCTCCATCACCAGTACCTCACCTCACATATATTCTTTTGGTACCAATTCCCATAGAGACACCCCAAAATCTTGTGGAAAGCTTTCCCAGAAGACTGGAGGTTGTTATGACTGCACCCCTGTGTACAAAGACAGCTCCATAAGATATGGTTGACCAGTTTTGTATAGAGGCACTCAAGAGGCCCTGACCTTAACCTAACGAACACCTTTGAGGTGAACTGCAACTCCAATTGCGAGGCAGGTCTTCTCCATCACCAGTACCCGACCTCACATGTTTTCTTTTGGCACAAATTCCCACAGAGGCACCCCAAAATATTGTGGAAAGCTTTCTCAGAAGTGGAGGTTGTTATAGCTGCAAAGGGAAGCCAGCTCTACATTAGCACCTATGGTTTCGAAATGAGACATCCAGCAAGCTCACGTAGGTGTGATGATCAGATGTCCACTCACGTTTGGCCATATAGTGTGTGTTGATAGCCAAATCAGGTTCAGCTTTAAGCAGCTTCATGTTTTTACAGTTCCTCGCCCATAAATACATTTTTAATAAGGTTTGAAGCGAACTGAGGTGCAGGAAAACTAATTTCTCACCTAGATGTGAATTTCCGCACACCTGGATGGAGCCGTTAATGAATTCACTCGTAATATTTATATCTCCTTAATTATATAAAATGAAAAAAAAAGGCCCTCTACTTGACTGCAGTAATGATTTCTGTGGTAATGGTTTCTGTGAGGTTTTAAAACCCTCCAAAAACAGCATCAACTTGGTATTTAGAATGGACCTTTCATGTCTCTTGTTTGGTTAAGCGTTGAATAAGCGTAGTGTTTTCACGCGAAGCTCACAACATGGTCGGAAAAGAAGGGTAGCGGTGAAAAATGCAGGCTCTATTTTGGACGGGCACAATAATTCATTTCACTGGACGTAAAGGAAAAATGAAAATCTTGAGAATGAAATGACTCACTCATGGGTTTTTGGCAGCGAGCGGAGGATTCCAGAGCTATTGCCTAAGCTGCTGATAACTACCAATGGGGGTTTATCATATATACATCACCGTCTTTTGCTACAAAAAATGCTGAATTGGGCATTGTATGGTTATGTAAAAAGGGAGGCGTTACAGAACGTGCGAAGTATGCACAAAGTGACCTCAGCAAAGTTCTCTGAAACCCATGAAGCTCCAACGTAATGCTGTCAGAAATTATAAAAATTTGAAGGATATTTAAAGGATAAGTCCACCCTAACATTAAAATCCCTGCATCTACAGACATCTACGATCTAACACTAACCTATCTAGCCCTGTAAAGGAGAAATCAGTATACTTACCTTTTTTGAAGCCGACCCGACCCGATCCCACGCTGAGCTGTCAGCAGCGGCTTCGCTGTGGAAGCGGGTGCAGAAGACATAAGCGCCAACAGAAGCCCCATAGTAAAGCCCCGTACACACGCGTCGAAAATTGGCAGTAAATTTTCGGCCAACGTCCGATCGGCCGATTGTCGGCTTGTTAGTATGATGCTTCCGACCACCGACTGCGACTTTTCGGCCGAACAAAATCTGGTGTGCATGCTATAAAATTTTTGTTGGCCAACAACAGAACGGCCGATTGTTCCTCAGTCAGTACAGATTTCGGCCAACAAAAATCAGATGAGCAAGACTGGGCATGCTCAGAAAAGAAAAAACACACGGAAAGTAAACCATCACATGACATCACTTCTGAAGTTGGTTGTTGTTGGCCGACAAAATTTGTGTGCAGTCTAGAGCACATTTCAACCAACACAACAACACTGGACAAAAGACGGCCGATCGGTCGGCCAACAATCGGTGCGTGTGTACGAGGCTTTACACTAACCTATCTAGCCCTGTAAAGGCCCGTACACACTTGACGGAAATCTGAGAAAATATCCTCCAATTTTTCTCTCTCTTGCTCACTCCTTGCTCAGCGTTTATAACCGTTTTTAGTAGACAGTGCATAAATGTTCACGAAATTTCTCGTCCGATTTTTAATTTTTTTTGGGACATTTGTTCCTAGACTTCCGGGTCGTCTGCAACTTCAGATCATGCGCGGTCTTTTGTATCCGATTTTTCACGGACGTACTGCATAAACATTAGCCACTTAAGCCCCGGAGGATTTGGCTGCTCAAAGACCAGGGCCTATTTTGCGATTCGGCACTGCGTTATTTTAACGGACAATTGCGCCATCGTGCGATGCTGTACCCAAATGAAATTGACGTCTTTTTTTCCCCACAAATAGAGCTTTCTTTTGGCGGTATTTGATCTTCTGTGCAATTTTTACTTTTTGCGCTATAAACAAAAAAAGAGCGACAATTTTGAAATATTTTTCACATTTGTTTATATGAAATTCTCAAAAAAAACAATGTAAAAATCAAAATTTTCTAACATTTTAGGCCAATTTGTTTTCTGCTACATATTTTTGGTAAAAAAAAATCGCAGTAAGCGGATTTTGATTGGTTTGCGCAAAAGTTATTGCATTTCCTACCTACGGGAAAGATTTATGTAATTTTTATTGTTTTTTTTTTAAACTAGTAATGGTGGCGATCTGCGATTTTTTTGCGGGACTGCGACATTGCGGCGGACAAATTGGACCCTTGACTGACATTTTTGACACTTTTGGGGGTACCAGTGACATTACTACAGTAATCAGTGCTAAAAATATGCACTGTTACTGTAAAAATGACACTGGCAGGGAAGGGGTTAACTTTATTGGTGATCAAGGGGTTAAGTGTGTCCCTAGGGGCGTGATTCTAACTGTCAAGGACGTGGCTTGTGATGTAACCACAGAGACATACAATCCTACATAGCAGGATCGTATGATCTCTGCAGTTACACCAGGGAGAATGACAGATGGCTTTGTTTACATCAGCCGTCTGCCTTTCTCCTTCTCCAGCGGGAGATCGCGAGTGACCGGCGGACATCGGAGCCGCCGGTCACTCACACGGGGATGTCAGGGAACGAGCGGGGGTGGGAGCGTGCCTCCGGCGGCTCGAGGGCGAGTGACGTACCGGTACGTCACTTTGCCCAGGCGGGGCTGACCGCCGCAGTATATGTACTTGCGGCGGTCGGCAAGTGGTTAAACGAAAATTGGTCGTCTGGGGACGTACGATAACAATTTTGGTGTTTGTCCCTCTGTTTTTTTTTCGTTGAAAATGTCGGCATCGGCTGCTGAAAGTTGTGCACACACTAGCCGAAAATCGTACAATTTTACCTTGGACGGGATTTTCTACTAGTGTGTACCCCACTTAAAGAAGAAATCAGTATACTTACCTTTTAAGAAACCGACCCGACCCGATCCCACGCTGAGCTGTCAGCAGCGGCTTCACTGTGGAGGTGGGTGCAGAAGACACAACAGCCAACAAAAGCCCCATAGTAAGTCTATGGGTGACATAATTTCCCATTCATTTCCCATCCGTTGTAGGCCGTGTCCTCTGCAGAGCTTCCGCCGCTGGAGACCAGATCAGATCGGCTTCAAAAAAGGTAAGTGTACTGATTTCTTCTTTACAGGGCTAGATAGGTTAGTGTTAGATCGGGGATGTCTGTAGATGCAGGGATTTTAGTGTTAGGGTGGACGTAGCCCTTAAACCCAAGAACAAAATTGTATTGAGTTGCAGCTCATATTACTTAGATTAAGGCGACCAGATTTTTAAAATGAAATCCGGGGACATATTTTTTTTTATTGGCAAATGGCACAGGACTACATAATACACAGAGTGCTGGGTACAGGACTACATAATACACAGAGTGCTAGGAACAGGACTACATAATCCACAGAGCGCTTGGCACAGGACTACATAATACACAGAGCGCTGGGCACAGGACTATATAACACACAGAGCGCTGGGCACAGGACTACATAATACAAAGAGCGCTGGGCACAGGACTATATAATACACAGAGCGCTGGGCACAGGACTGCATGATACTCAGAGCGCTGGGCAAATGACTGCATAATACACAGAGTGCTAGGCACAGGACTACATAATACACAGAGCGCTTGGCACAGGACTACATAATACACAGAGCGCTTGGCACAGGACTGCATAATACACAGAGCACTGGGCACAGGACTACATAATACACAGAGCGCTTGGCACAGGACTACATAATACACAGAGCGCTTGGCACAGGACTACATAATACACAGAGCGCTGGGCACAGGACTACATAATACACAGGAGGGTGTTAGGCATAGAGTGCAGGGTTCAGAGATTTGCTATGCACAGAGGACACTTCTGCCCCCACATCCATAGCTCACCTCTGCACCCTTCTCTTACAGATTATCTCTGCAGCACCTCTTAGCCTTTCCCCCACAAGTGCTAAACTCTCCATCACTCCATGCAGCTGCATCAGCTCTGACCCTACTGCTCCCCCACTGCCCTCACCTGTGTACACACAGACCCCCCCCCCCCCCCCCCCCATCTACTCATCTCGCGTTCTCAGCCTTCCACCCAATTTTTGTCTCTGCCTCTCCTCCACTGAACAGCAGCAGGAGCGAAAGTGAGATCGTCCAGCAGGGGGCGCCTGCATCTGAGCCACCAGGCTGTTTCTCAGCCAGCATGGGATGCCCTGTCTACATTAAAGAGGAAGTAAACCCTCCTCTGAGACTTTTACCTATAGGTAAGCCTATATTACATAAGGCTTACCTATAAGTACTGTAAATATCTCCTAAACATGTACAGTTTAGGAGATATTTACCTTACATGCAGCCAGTGACGTCACTGGCACATGCGCTCTGAAGGAACGGCCGCTGGTGCCGTTTCTTCAGAGCCCCGTGCCGTGACCGTCGGCTCCCGCGTGCATGCACGGAAGTGACGTCACCGCGACTCCGGCCACTCAGATGCCCGGATGCCGCGATCCCGGGAAACGGGCGACTGGACATGTCGCCCGTCATACAGGTGAGCCGGCGGCACGGCGGGGGCTCGTTCTTAGGTAAGTATTTCATAATGAGCTAGTATGCAATGCATACTAGCTCATTATGTGTTTCTCTTTCAGGTTACAGAAAAAAAAAAAAACTTTCATGGCTTTACAACCTCTTTAATCCAGCCCTGAATCTGGGGACAGAACTGGGGACAGACTTGGACCGGGGGACAGTGTCCTCAATCCGGGTACTGTCCCCGGAAACCGTATTTGGGATATTGCGGATTAGACAGTCTTAAAAATGCAGACAAGTCTTCCGCTGACCATTGTTCTGGGGGAGATATTTGTCGGTCTATGGTCAGTATGGATTTTACCTGGAAGTAAAATGTAGTTGAAATAGCCGGGTAATTAGGTCTGCAATGGCAGCCTCCATGCTTTTCTCCGTACAAGTTTCCTTTAAATACATTTTTTGGAATTCCTTCGAGGATGTGTTGGATGTTTAAAGGAATGTTGCTCTATGTCCCCCGTCTAATTTTTCTGATCTCCGTCTTCTTCTGCTTGGATAGCACTGCGCTTTTTTGACGCTCGAAATGAACAACATTGAAAGTACTTAAGTGATGAAGAGCTGAATAATTTATAAGGGGACTGTGTTCATTTCACCTCTTCTAACCACAAAACATACATTATACACTTTCCAGACCTCTCCTAAAAGCCTTTCACTAATAATCATGATTTTGGTCCTTGGATATGCATGTTTTAATAAGCATATCTGACAGACGCTAACAGCCAAAAGTGAGACCAGGAAACAGACTGGCTGCCCAGTAAAGTGCATTTTGGGCGTTGGGAAACCTTCTAATGGACGGACTATTATATTTATGATTTGTGAGGGATTAGAGGCCTTTTTTTTTCTCTTTTTGTTTTCTACTTTAGTATAAAAACTCTTTGTATTCATTGATTGTCCTTAACCACTTCAGCTCCAGGTTTACTCCCCTTAACCACTTAAGCCCCGGAAAAGATTTTACCCCCTTCCTGACCAGGCCCTATTTTGCGATTCGGCACTGCGTGACTTTAACGGACAATTGCGCGGTCGTGCGACGCTGTACCTAAACGAATTTGACGTCTTTTTTTTCCCACAAACAGAGCTTTCTTTTGGTGGTATTTGATCACCTGTGCGATTTTTAATTTTTCGCTATAAACAAAAAAAGTGCGCAAATTTTGCAAAAATAACAATATTTTTCACATTTTTTTTATGAAATTCCCCCCAAAAAAATTTAAAAATCAGAATTTTTTAACATTTTTGGCCAATTTGTTTTCTGCTACATATGTTTGGTAAAAAAAATCACAATAAGCGTATTTTGATTGGTTTGCACAAAAGTTATTGCGTTTACTAACTAAGGGAAAGATTTTTGTCATTTTTGTTGTTTTTTTTTTTTAACGAGTAATGGCGGTGATCTGCGATTTTTTTTTGCGGGACTGCGACATTGCGGCGGACAGATCAGACCCTTGACTGACATTTTTGACACTTTTGGGGGTACCAGTGACATTACTACAGTAATCAGTGCTATACATATGCACTGTTACTGTAAAAATGACACTGGCATGGAAGGGGTTAACTTTATTAGTGATGCAGTGGCTAAGTGTGTCCCTAGGGGCGTGCTTCTTATTGTGCAGGGACGTGGCTTTTCATGTAACAGCAGAGATCTACAATCCTACATAGCAGGACCGTATGATCTCTGCTGTTACACAAGGGAGAATGACAGGCGGCTTTGTTTACATCAGCCGCCTGTCTTTCTCCCTCTGTAACGGATGATTGCGAGTGACCGGCGGACATCGGGTCCGCCGGTCACTCGCGCGAAGGTGTCCGTAAACGAGCGGGGGCGGGAGCGCGCCTCCGGCGGCGCGTGCTCGCCCCCTATTGGCTCACAGGCGAGTGTACTTGCGGCGAACGGCAAGCGGTTAATGACCAGGCAATTTTACGGCCATGCGTTACTTTGACAGACAATTGCGCGGTCGTGCGATGCTGTACCCAAATAAACATTAGGTGGAGAGTTGGTATCTGTCTATAAAATACTGGCCCGATCCCATAAGAATTGAATAAATCGAGAAGTGGACCAAGTCTGACAGGGAAGGGGAAATGGTAAGAGTAAGGAAAACCCCCCAAAAAAGGAGGGGGGAAGGGACAATGAAGGGGGGACATTTTTTATTTTTTTCCCCTCTTCACTGATTATTTGCTCCAGATTTTTTTTCCTTATTGCTGATGTATATTAATATGTGATTTGTATACTATTGTATTATATATTAGTAAGTTTATGTGTATATACACTGATGTATTGACTATGTGTAACTCATTATTACAGTGACAGTGCACATTTTTATCACTGATTACTGTAGTAATGTCACTGGTCCCCCCAAAAGTGTCAAAAATGTCAGTCAGGAGTCCGATCTGTCCGCCGCAATGTCGCAGTCCCGCTAAAAATCGCTGATCGCCACCATTACTAGTAAAAAAATCGAAATCAATAAAAATTACCTAAATCTTTCCCCGAGTTTGTAGACGCGATAACTGTGACAGTACTCAGTGTCACTGGGAATGAAAGACAGATAATATGCTAATATCATCAGCTCAACCACCTGTCTTCCAGACATCGTTGAATATGCTGATTTACTCACCCATTATCTACAATAGGTTCTGTATTTACACCTATTGTTTGTGTATTGTATTGCAGGAGCTCGAGGATGGCTGTCTGCTACTTAATTGCTCAGGTTGATTGAATCACTGTCATCTGTTAGTTGCTGAGTGGAAATATACTGTTTGTGTTGGTTGTTCTCTAGATACCGTATATACTCGAGTATAAGCTGACCCGAGTATAAGCCGAGGCCCCTAATTTTACCACAAAAAAATTGGAAAAATGATTGACTCGAGTATAAGCCTTAGGGTGAGAATGCAGGGTGGCAGGCATGGTACAGGAGAATGCAGGGCTGCGGGCATGGTACAGGAGAATGCAGGGCTGCGGGCATGGTACAGCACAATGCAGGGTTGCGGGCATGGTACAGGACAATGCAGGGCTGCAGGCATGGTACAGGACAATGCAGGGCTGCGGGCATGGTACAGGACAATGCAGGGCTGCGGGCATGGTACAGGACAATGCTGTGGGCATGGTACAGGACAATGCAGTGCTGTGGGCATAGTACAAGAGAATGCGGGGCTGCGGGCATACTACAGGAGATGCAGTGCTGCGGGCATGGTACAGGTGTACCATGCCCGCAGCACTGCATCCCTTGTAGTATGCCCGCAGCCCCACATAATATACTGTTTGTGTTGGTTGTTCTTTAGATACCGTATATACTTGAGTATAAGCCGACCCGAGTATAAGCTGAGGCCCCTAATTTTACCACAAAAAAAATGGGAAAAATGATTGACTCGAGTATAAGCCTAGGGTGAGAATGCAGGGCGGCAGGCATGGTACAGGAGAATGCAGGGCTGCGGGCATGGTACAGGAGAATGCAGGGCTGCGGGCAAGGTACAGGACAATGCAGGGCTGCGGGCATGGTACAGGACAATACAGGGCTGCGGGCATGGTACAGGACAATGCAGGGCTGCGGGCATGGTACAGGACAATGCTGTGGGCATGGTACAGGACAATTCAGTGCTGTGGGCATAGTACAAGAGAATGCGGGGCTGTGGGCATACTACAGGAGATGCAGTGCTGCGGGCATGTACATCCCTTGAAGTATGCCCGCAGCCCCACATAATGGCAGGTAGTGCGGCTGTGTTTCACTTACCTGTTCTAGAAGCGATTTAAATTTAAAAATGGCGCCGCCCAGTGCCGACGCGACATTACGCATGTGCCGCCGCCGCTCGGGAAAGCTCGTATACGTTCAGCTATTCCCGGGAATAGCCGAAAGTTTACGGCCTGTCTCGAGTGGCGGCAGCGCATGCGCGTTGACACGTTGGCGCCGGGCGGCGACATTTTTTAAATGTAAAGCACGTCGGGCCAGCCGGGGACTTTTTTTTTTTGTTGACTCGAGTATAAGCCAAGGGGGACGTTTTCAGCAAAAAAAAATGTGCTGAAAAACTTGGCTTATACTCGAGTATATACGGTATGTTAATTCTGTTTCTGTATAGAATTTCATCTGCATAGGATAATGTAATCAGGCAACCCCTGACTTGTGTGTAGTAATTTGATCAGGTGGGGGATGTGCTCATGTGTGTATAAATTCTGTGTGATTGTTCAATAAAGAGTGATTCTAGTACAAGCTAAGTGTCAGGCTAGCTTTGTATGGGGGGACGCCTGGAATATTTGGTATCTATGCTCAAGACTGAAGGAAGCCGTATACCGACGGAAGACCACAAGTACAGTGTGGGTCGGAGGTTTCGTTACAATAACTTTTGCGCAAACCAATCAAAATACGCCTTTTGGGATTTTTTTTAGCAAAAATATGTAGCAGAATACAAATTGGACTAATATGATGAAAAAAATTAAATTTTTACATTTTTTTTTTATTGGGATTGGCATTGCCCACTGCACATCCTCCGTTCTTTTTTTGCACCACCTCGTTGAATAAGTTAGTTAAGCGGATTCTGGCGTTCCTTGGATTTTTGGTTACCACTCTTTCTTGGCAATAAAAATAAGCTAAAAATATTCAAGTCTTAAGTTAAAGCACATGACTTACTAATATTGAATAAATATGACTCCAGTCTTGTCAACTGACTGTTAGTGAGTTCCTCCAACTTAGGGCTCCTGTCCTTTTTTTTTTTCAAGTAATAAGTATCAGCTGTTCTGCCGACTCCATTCGTATCTAATTGATATAAAACTCATATTTCAGAGCTTTCTTTTATCGTAGATTTGTTCTTCTGTCTCTTGCAATCCTCCGCTGTCTATGTCTCCGTTATGTATCCACGTCCAGTTCCTTTACATTTTTTTGGCTGTTTTTACAGCTGTTTCAATTTTTTTTTTGTTGGCCACATTAGAAGAGTGAAGAAGGGAAGGTCATTGTGATAAAATGAACCGATACTGTTGGTGCCTTTATCTTGACATTTAAAGGGGTAAGAATAATGGGTTTTAAAGTGGTGTAAGCGTCAGCGATTTTTCACTTGTGGCAGGTTGTACTCCCAACGTCTTCCTGCTTTTCTTTATCATTGTCCATTCCATGAATCCATCTCTATACCTGCTCATCCTAATTAGGAAAGCTCTCCTGGTGATGAAGGGTTTGATGATGGATTGCCTATTGCAAAGCTAGACAAATTCCAGGAGCTGTTGGAAATTGGTTGGCTGACCTCTGTCACTGTTGCCTATTGGCTCCTAAGAGTAATTTGCCAAACTTTGTCCATTCTCCAACCTACTTTCAGGATCTATGCCAGCCTTTCTCAACCTTTTCAACAACCTTGAAACAGGGGATGCCCGTCCATTGGGGGCACAGGGGTGCTGCCCCCCCCCCCTGAGCCCACCCAGTTGTGTGACAATAGCGAATGAATATTCGCTATTGTCACACGGATTCTCCTCCTGGCCAATCAGGAAGCGGGTCCTGAGATCCGATTGGCCGAAAGAAAAAGCCATGCCATTGGCTGAGGAGGAGGTGGGAGGAGACACAGGAGACCAATGGGGCAGCCGCTGCCGCCGCTACTGCTGACTGCCGACTGCCCTCCACCATATGTCCAGGGTGAGAGGGTGAGTGAGCCGGCGAGCACCCATGGAGCACCAGCCGCCACTGCCTGTGATTGGACACAGCCGGTCACATGGGTAAAGAACTGCAGCCATAGCTCTTTGCCTTGATCAGGGTTGCGCCGTGTCCCAGGAACATGCTGCGCCTGCGATCACCATGCTAAACTGGGCGCTGTCATGTGACGTTGCCCCAGAACGAGAGCTGCACCGCTCTGCCGTCATTTGATGTTGGGCAGGAAGTAGCTAAGATTTTAAATTTAAATTTCAAAACCACTCTTGCAGTTTGACACCCCCCTCATATTGCAAGGGTCAAATGCAATAGTTTTTGTCTAGAGTAGGGGTCTCCACATTTTTGAATCAAAGGGCCAGTTTACTGTCCTTCAGACTTTATGGGGGCCGGATTGTGGCCAGTGGGGTAGAAAATGTTCTAGGCCCAGCATCTGTGAGAATAAACATTGCCTCAGGGTTGGTGGTAAGTTACATAACGCCTATGGTCATTAGGAGGAAGAATAGTTCCCCATTATTGGTATTACTGGGAGGAATAGTACCCCATCATCGGTATTAATGGCAGGAATAATACCCCATCATTGGTATTATTGGGAGGAATAGCACCCCATCATTTGTATTAATGGGAGAAATAGCACCCCATCTTTGGTATTACTGGGAGGAATAATACCCCAACATTGGTATTACTGGGAGGAATAGTACCCTATCATTGGTATTACTTAGATGATTAGTACCCCAACATTGGTATTGCTGGGAGGAATAGTAGTACCCCATCATTGGTATTACTGGGAGGAATAGTGCCCCATCATTGGTATTACTGGGAGGAATAGTAGTACCCCATTATTGGTATTACTGGGAGGAATAGTACCTTATCATTCGTATTACTGAGAGGAATAGTACCCCATCATTGGTATTACTAGGAGGAATAGTACCCCATCACTGGTATTACTGGTAGGAATAGTAGTACCCCATCATAGAACCCCATCATTGGTATTACTGGGAGGAATAGGACCCCATCATTGGAATTACTAGGAGGAATATTACCGCATCACTGGTATTACTGGGAGGAATAGTAGTACCCCATCATTGGTATTACTGGGAGGAATAGTACTCCATCATTGGTATTACTGGGAGGAATAGTACTCTATCATTGGTATTACTGGGAGGAATAGTGCCCCATCATTGGTAATACTGGGAGAAATAGTACTCCATCATTGGTATTACTGGGAGGAATAGTACTCCATCATTGGTATTACTGGGAGGAATAGTACTCCATCATTGGTATTACTGGGAGGAATAGTGCTCCATCATTGGTAATACTGGGAGGAATAGTGACCCATCATTGGTAATACTGGGAGGAATAGTACTCCATCATTGGTTTTACTGGGAGGAATAGTGCTCCATCATTGGTAATACTGGGAGGAATAGTACTCCATCATTGGTATTACTGGGAGGAATAGTACTCCATCATTGGTATTACTGGGAGGAATAGGACCCCATCATTGGTACGTGCACCCCCTCCCAGGCACTGCAGCCCACAGAGAAAGGACTTTTTGTGACAGAACAGGCTGCACTAGGTGCGGCCTACAGACATGAATGAACTGTAAAAATGCTGATAGCCACACCCCTTGCAACATCTTCTCCTCCCACTGTAGTGCAAGCAGGCAACAGCCTACATTCCCCTCTGGGTGATTTCTGTACATTGCAGAGATTATAAAAAACTTTGTTGCAGATTCCTACCTTTTGTTATTCTGAAGAAATCATTGTTTGTTCCTCTGTGCTCCTGTGCTGAGTGGATTTAATGGGAGTGGTTTCATAATTATACAGTATATCACCTGTGGCAGCTGCAGAGCTCTAATGAGGAAATCTGCTTGGTCTGCATCCCTTTAGACGTGTTCCTATTGTGAGGATCTCACCAAAAATGACATTTGTGTTGCAGGGGATGCCAGAAATCTGACTTGTATCTTAGTGCAAACTTCTGGGAAAATTGGTGAGCCAATCACACAAGCAGGAAATTATGTTTCTGGGGGTGTGGTCAGTATACATTCTGTGTACAGAACAGCTCCGGGCGGCCATATTGCATTGCATTTTCTGAAAATTACAACAGCTGCAGATTGAAAATGAAAGGCCATTTTTAATAACACTCAATTACAATATGATTTGTGTCGCAATTGTATACGCGTATATATGTTTTTTCTTTCATTGCTGATTTTTTTTTTCCCCACGAAAGTGCAGTTACCCTTTAATGCATAGAATGCACCTTCTGCATTTACAATCCCTTTAAGTTACATTTCCCTGGGCCCCATCAGGTTAACCACTTGCCGACCTTCGCAAGTACATATACTGCGGAGGTCAGCCCCTCCTGGGCAAAGCGATGTACCGGTACGTCACTCGCCCACGAGCCAATAGGGGGCACGCGTGCGCCGCCGGCGCTCGTTCCCTGACATCCCCGTGCGATTGACCGGTGGCTCCGATGTCCGCCGTTCACTCGCGATCTCCCGCTGGAGAGGGAGAAAGGCAGGCAGCTGATGTAAACACAGTCGCCTGTCGTTCTCCCTGGTGTAACTGCAGAGACTACACGATCCTGCTATGTAGGATCGTATGTCTCTGTGGTTACATCAAAAGCCACGCCCCTTGACAGTTAGAATCACGCCCCTAGGGACACACTTAACCCCTGGATCTCTAATAAAGTTAGCTCCTTCCCTGCCAGTGTCATTTTTACAGTGACAGTGCATATTTTTAGCACTGATTACTGTAGTAATGTCACTGGTCCCCCAAAAGTGTCAAAAATGTCAGTCAGGGGTCCGATCTGTCCGCCGCAAAAAAAAAATCACAGATCGCTACCATTATTAGTTAAAAAAAAAAACAATAAAAATGACATAAATCTTTCCCGTAGTTAGTAAAGCGCAAACCAATCAAAATACGCTTATTGTGATTTTTTTTTACCAAAAATATGTAGCAGAAAACAAATTGGCCTAAAATGTTAGAAAATTTTGAATTTTACTTTTTTTTGAGAATTTCATATAAAAAAATGTGAAAAATATTGTTATTTTTTTCAAAATTGACGCTCTTTTTTTGTTTATAGCGCAAAAAATAAAAATCGCAGAGGTGATCAAATACCACCAAAAGAAAGCTCTGTTTGTGGGAAAAAAAATACGTCAATTTCATTTGGGTACAGCGTCGCACGACCGCGCAATTGTCTGTTAAAGTCATGCAGTGCCGAATTGCAAAATACCCCCTGGTCTTTGAGCAGCCAAATCCTCCGGGGCTAAAGTGGTTAACAGAGTGGCCCAGGAGGTGGGAGCAGAGGGGCGACTTTTTTCAATTTTCGAGGTGTAGAAGGGTAAAGTCAGTGCTGCTTTTCTGCTGCAGGAAGGAGGGGGGGGGGGGTAGGTGGGGTGCAGGTGGGGTAACCCCAAAGGGGCCCCATGATTTCTAACAGTGGCCCCAAATGTAACGGCCAATCTAAACAATCTATTCAATTGCTATTACATCTGCCAGGCCCTTACATTACAGAGTTGTTTGCAACATGAATGGTCGGTACTGGAATTCTTAGATGGACCTGAAGCCTTTACATCTGATTGGCGGTGGCTCTAGGGGTGGGGGGGTGCGGGTTGAGGACTGAGGACAGTTTATAGATCTAGTGTGAGTAATGGCCCCTCACATAGAGGTTGGTAGTCCTTTGTAAGACTCGCAGCTTCTATTTAAACGTTTTTTGTGGTTGGCGTAGCAGTGCATACCAGCATGCCGGAGCCGTGCGGATCTATAGTGTGGCCTGATGTGACCCCGGTCTGTGTTGGTTTGTAGGGGGTCTTCAGGGCAATCTGTCACATTACACTAATTGTTCACATCTGTGCTTATGTAAACTTCTTAACCTGCTACAAAGAAGGTCAAACAAGTGACTACAGTGCAGAATTGTGTTTCCCTTACTTTTTGTTACTGCATTGCTGTACTACTGATAGCATTGTAAATAATAAGGCAACGTGTACTGTGCAAAGAGCATTTACCCCTAGCAAATAATCTGCAATAAAAGCACAGCTTCACCAAATCGGATTGTTCAGCTCTAGACAGCAGGGAGCTCCATGGATCTCATTAGCCTGCCATGGTAATTCTGGACTTTTCATTCACGTTACAGTACTATACATCAGGAGTCACCGAACGTTTTAGTCTGAGGGCCGTGTTGTATTTTTTCTAAATATTAGTGAGCCGGAAAAAAATCCCATCACAGCCCCTCCTTACATCAGAATCCCCCTTACATCAGGGTGCCCATATCAGTCCCCTTTACATCAGAGACCCCTCTACAACAGAATCCAGTTGAGTCCTACCTAACATCAGGGTCCCTATCAAAGTCTTCTTTATATCTGGGTCCCCTTTTCGTCAAAATCCCCAGTTTAGTCCTACCTTATGTCAGGGTCCCTATCAAAGTCTTCTTTACATCTGGGTCCCCTTTTCGTCAGAATTCCCAGTTGAGTCCTACTTTATGTCAGGGACCCTATTAAAGTCTTCTTTACATCTGGGTCCCCTTTTCGTCCGAATCCCCAGTTGAGTCCTACCCTACATCAGGGTCCATATCAAAGCTTTCTTTACATCTGGGTCCCCTTTTCGTCAGAATCCCCAGTTGAGTCCTACTTTATGTCAGGGACCCTATCAAAGTCTTCTTTACATCTGGGTCCCCTTTTCGTCCGAATCCCCAGTTGAGTCCTACCTTACGTCAGGGTCCCTATCAAAGTCTTCTTTACACCTGGGTCCCCTTGTCGTCAGAATCCCCAGTTGAGTCCTACCTAACGTCAGGGTCCCTATAAAAGTCTTCTTTACATCTATGTCCCCTTTTCGTCAGAATCCCCAGTTGTGTCTTACCTTATGTCAGGGTCCCTATCAAAGTCTTCTTTACACCTGGGTCCCCTTGTCGTCAGAATCCCCAGTTGAGTCCTACCTAACGTCATGGTCCCTATCAAAGTCTTCTTTACATCTGGGTCCCCTTTTCGTCAGAATCCCCAGTTGTGTCCTACCTTATGTCAGGGTCCCTATCAAAGTCTTCTTTACACCTGGGTCCCCTTTTCGTCAGAATCCCCAGTTGTGTCCTACCTTATGTCAGGGTCCCTATCAAAGTCTTCTTTACACCTGGGTCCCCTTTTCGTCAGAATCCCCAGTTGTGTCCTACCTTATGTCAGGGTCCCTATCAAAGTCTTCTTTACACCTGGGTCCCCTTTTCGTCAGAATCCCCAGTTGTGTCCTACCTTATGTCAGGGTCCCTATCAAAGTCTTCTTTACACCTGGGTCCCCTTTTCGTCAGAATCCCCAGTTGTGTCCTACCTTATGTCAGGGTCCCTATCAAAGTCTTCTTTACACCTGGGTCCCCTTTTCGTCAGAATCCCCAGTTGTGTCCTACCTAACATCAGGGTCCCTATCAAAGTCTTCTTTATATCTGGGTCCCCTTTTCGTCAAAATCCCCAGTTTAGTCCTACCTTATGTCAGGGTCCCTATCAAAGTCTTCTTTACATCTGGGTCCCCTTTTCGTCAGAATTCCCAGTTGAGTCCTACTTTATGTCAGGGACCCTATTAAAGTCTTCTTTACATCTGGGTCCCCTTTTCGTCCGAATCCCCAGTTGAGTCCTACCCTACATCAGGGTCCATATCAAAGCTTTCTTTACATCTGGGTCCCCTTTTCGTCAGAATCCCCAGTTGAGTCCTACTTTATGTCAGGGACCCTATCAAAGTCTTCTTTACATCTGGGTCCCCTTTTCGTCCGAATCCCCAGTTGAGTCCTACCTTACGTCAGGGTCCCTATCAAAGTCTTCTTTACACCTGGGTCCCCTTGTCGTCAGAATCCCCAGTTGAGTCCTACCTAACGTCAGGGTCCCTATAAAAGTCTTCTTTACATCTATGTCCCCTTTTCGTCAGAATCCCCAGTTGTGTCTTACCTTATGTCAGGGTCCCTATCAAAGTCTTCTTTACACCTGGGTCCCCTTGTCGTCAGAATCCCTAGTTGAGTCCTACCTAACGTCATGGTCCCTATCAAAGTCTTCTTTACATCTGGGTCCCCTTTTCGTCAGAATCCCCAGTTGTGTCCTACCTTATGTCAGGGTCCCTATCAAAGTCTTCTTTACACCTGGGTCCCCTTTTCGTCAGAATCCCCAGTTGTGTCCTACCTTATGTCAGGGTCCCTATCAAAGTCTTCTTTACACCTGGGTCCCCTTTTCGTCAGAATCCCCAGTTGTGTCCTACCTTATGTCAGGGTCCCTATCAAAGTCTTCTTTACACCTGGGTCCCCTTTTCGTCAGAATCCCCAGTTGTGTCCTACCTTATGTCAGGGTCCCTATCAAAGTCTTCTTTACATCTGGGTCCCCTTTTCGTCAGAATTCCCCTCACATTAGAGCCCCCCTAATATCAAGGTCGCCTTATACATCAGGGACTCCATCAAAGTCTTTCTGACATCAGAGACACTCTCTTACATCTGGGTCTCTATAAGTTACCCCTTTATGTCAGGATCCCCATCACGGCCCCTCCTTACATCAGAATCCCCCTTACATCAGGGTGCCCATATCAGTCCCCTTTACATCAGAGACCCCTTTACAACAGGTCCCTATCAAACTCCTCTTTACATCTGGGTGCCCTTTTCGTCAGAATCCCCAACACAATTCCCCTTGCATTAGATCACCTTTTACATCAGGGACTCCATTAGAGTCCCCCTGACATCAGAGCAACCCTCTTACATCTGGGTCTCCATAAATGACCCCTTTATGTCAGGGTCCTCATCACAGTCCCTCCTTACATCAGGGTGCCCGTTAGATTTCCTTTTACTTTAGGTTCCCTATATAAGTCCCCTTTACATCTGAGTTCCCATCAGAAACCCCTTTACACCATAATCCCTCTTACATCTGGGTCCCTAGTACAGTCCTACCTTACGTCAGGGTCCCTATCAAAGTCCCTTTACATCTGGGTCCCCTTGACGTCAGAATCCCCAACAGGGTTCCCCTTACATTAGAGTGCCCCCTTACATCGAGGTCCCCCCTTACATCAGGGACCCCCTCAGAGTCCCCCTGACTTCAGAGTCACCCTCTTATATCTGGGTCTCCATAAGAGACCACTTTATGCCAGGGCCCCCATCACAGTTCCTCCTTACATTAGGGTGCCCATATTGTAATTGAATGTCATTAAAAATGACCTTTCCTTTTCAATCTGCAGCTGTTGTAATTTTCTGAAAATGCAATGCAATATGGCCGCCTGGAGGTGTTCTGTACATAGAATGTATACTGACCACACCCCCAGAAACATAATTTCCTGCTTGTGTGATTGGCTCACCAATTTTCCCAGAAGTCTGCACTAAGATACAAGTCAGATTCCTGGCATCCCCTGCAACAAAAATGTCATTTTTGGTGAGATACTCCCAATAGGAACACGTCTAAAGGGATGCAGGCCCAGCAGCTTTCCTCATTAGTGATCTGCAGCTGCACAGCTGATGGATAATTATGAAACCACTCCCATTAGACCCACTCAGCACAGGGACACAGAGGAACAAACAATGATTTCTTCAGGATAACAAAAGGTAGGAATCTCCAACAAAGTTTGCTATAATCCTTTCAGGGGCGGCCCGTCCATTGGGGGGCAGGGGTGCCATCCCCCCCCCCATCCATGCGTCCGACCCCCTAATCTACATGCAGGGCGCCAGACGTATGGATTCCAATGGTTTTTTTTTTTTTTAAGCACGTGATTAGAGCCAGAGGCTCTAATAGCCTTAAAAAAAGGGTGGGCTCGGGGCGCAGAGCCCTGCACCCTGAGCCCACCCAGTTTTGTCACAATAGCGAATGAATAAACAATAACTCACCCTAGCTCCACCGCACTGTGGGAAGATAAAGAGCTAAATGTCGGTGCTCAGGCTGAACATCCAAACCAAATGTTATATGAATAAAGGCGGCACACGAAAAGTCTTCTTCCAAGTAAAATCCTTTATTCCAACATGGATAGCGGTGACAACATGACAAATACTGACGCGTTTCGGCTTTACGCCTCATAGCTATGCGGAAGGCGTAAAGCCGAAACGCGTCAGAATTTTGTCATGTTGTCACCGCTATCCATATTGGAATAAAGAATTTTACTTGGAAGAAGACTTTTCGTGTGCTGGCTTTATTCATATAACAATAGCGAATGAATATTCGCTATTGTCACACGGATTCCGAAAGGAGAAGCCATGCCATTGGCCGAGAAGGAGGAGGGAGGAGACGCAGGAGACCGGTGGGGAAGCCGCCGCCGCTGCTGCTGACTGCCAACTGCCCTCCACAAGTCCAGGGTGAGAGGGTGAGTGAGCCGGCGACCTTTATGGTGTGTGGGCTGGTGTGGTCCGGGGGGGTATGGTGTGGTCCGTCTAAAGCCCCCCCCCCCCCGCCCCAGCCCATGGAGCACCCGCCGCCACTGAATCGTTGTAATGTACAGAGATCACCCAGAGGGGAATGTTTTTTTCTCAACAAAAGTGGAGTTACGCTTTAAGCTTTGACAATAAAAGCTGAAAGCTGATTGGTTACAGCTGCATCAGATTTTGCACTCTCCAGTTTTAGTAAATCCCCGCCCCCAACCATTTACAAAGGCTTTTTGATGGGCAAGAAGTAGCTGTGCCACCTCTATGTTTGTTGTGGCACCTGATGTTGGGTACGTCGCCTATTAAACATGCCCAAACGTCTTGAAAATGTTGTATCATTTTCTGCATTCCTGATATAGTCTGGATATTTTGTGTGTGAGCTGTTCTTGGCAGGACGCCTTGAAATGACTTATTCATATGTACGTACAATTCTTTGCTGTATTAAAGAAATCTCTGGTTTGATTTGGCCGCTTTTGATCCAACACAAAGCCAGGAAGCTGTGAGTATAAGAATAGGAAAATACTCTATACTCTATAGTCACTCTATTCCAAGGTAAACTAAAGCTGGCAAAAAAAATAAAAAATAAGATAAAAAAAAGTCCTGTGATCAATGAACACAGAACAAAACTTAAGTAGTGTTTTTTTTTTTTTTTTTACACTTCCTCTCTACGTTTATATTTCCTTTCCCCTGGAATGTGAGTAGTAGTGATCGACTGATATTGTTTTTTTAATGCCAATACAGATATTTTGGTCATCAGATATCGGTATCGGCAGTGGTGTATTTTGGTTTTGTGCTGCTCTAGGCGAGATTAAAATTTGCCCCACTCCTTCCTTTTTAAAGGATGTGACTCCCTCCAAAATGTAAGGACTACAAGTCCCAGCAGGAACCCCTGAGATCTCGTGAGAGGGGGTGGGAGAAAGAGGGGGGTGGTTGAGGGAGGGAGAGAGAGGGGAATGAAAGAGGGGGGTGGGTGAGGGAGAGTGAGAGGGGGATGAGGGAGAGAGGGAGGGGTGAGAGAGAGGGGGGGTATGAGAGAGAGAGAGAGAGAGGGGGGGATGAGAGAGAGGGGGTGAGAGAGAGAGAGAGAAAGGGGGGGGGGGGTGAGAGAGAAAGGGGAGGGTGAGAGAAAGGGGGGAGTGAGAGAGAAAGGGGGGGGGTGAGAGAGAAAAAGAGAGGGGGATTAGAGAGAGAGGGGTAATGAGAGGATGAGAGAGAAAGAGAGGGGGAATGAGAGAGAGAGAAGAGGGGGGGGGGTGAGAAAGAGAGAGGGGGAGGGTGAGAGAGGCGGCTCTAGAAACCAGTGGCCAATAGAGTCTCGGGTGGAGGGGGGGCAGCTGTTTTTGCTGCCCCCCTGGAAAGTGCTGCCCTAGGCCTGGGGCTTGTTGGCCTAGGCCAAAATACAGCACTAGGTATCGGCCGATATCTGCCGATATTTTCGGACATGTAAAAAAAAACATTTTTTTTATTTTTTATTTTTCTAAAGGTACTCCTCGTGGAGGGATCCCAAACTCCTCCTCGGCACCGAAAAGCATTCAAAACTCCAAATTTGGCTGTTTTGAATGCTGTCAGTTTTTTTAATTTAAGTACCCGGAAGTGATGTCATGACATAATTTCCGGGTTTCTTACATGGAGACCCAGGTCTTATCTTCAGCGGCGGTGGAGGTAGGATGCCCGGGTCTCCCGGTGGGGCAGGAGACCCGGGCGAGCCGCGGATGGCGGTGGGAGGGGGGGGACGTCCCCTCCCGCTCCTTGTAATAACAGCCGAGCAGCTTCTCAGCCGCATCGGTTGTCATTACAAGTCAGCCGACCGTCGGCTATGGACACCGGTACCGGGGTGATGCCTCTAGCTGCAGGCATCACTCCGGTACAGCACTTTCCCGAAATATCGACAATATCGGTAACCTCAGGGGCCGATTCCGATATATCTGGGAAAATGCATATCGGCCCCCGTTATATCGGTGTTGCCGATTACCGGACGATCCCTAGTGTGTAGCGGTCCTCTGTATTAGTAGCTCTCAACCTTTGCTAAGTTGGTACTTGTAGTCCCGGTTCACACACATGCGATGCGGGAACCCTAGGAATCCACTGCGAGTTTCCGCATCGCATTGAACTCGCAGGCAGTTCACACTGCCATATGCGAATCGCTGGGGGTGTCAATACAAAGTTAACGACACCTCCAGATCAGTTTGCAGATCTCAGTGCGAACTGTCAATTCGGACATGAATCGAATCGGATAGGTGTGAACACCCATGCAATCCGATTCTGGTGCGGACCCAAAAAAGGGTCCTGTGCGAGTTGCATCCGAATGCAATGCAAATTCAGCCACACAATCTGTATGGCTGAATTCGCATCGCACAGACATCGCATGTGATCTGCGGAGCAGTGCGCTGCGAATCACATGCGATGTCTGTCATCGCATACATGTGAACTGGCACTTAGGGAAAGATTTACTAAAACTGGAAAGTGCTAAATCTGGTGCAGCTGTGCATGGAAACCAATCAGCCTCCAGGTTTTGTTGTCAAAGCTTAAGTCCCGGTTCACATTATCGCGACTTGTCAGGCGACTTGTTAGCCTGACAAGTCGCGGTCCATTCTGTGCTATGGGAACCGTTCTAATAGGAGCGACTCACTCCGACTTAGAAAATAGTTCCTGTACTACTTCGGGGGGACATCTGAGCGACTTGCATTGACTTCCATTATGTGAAGTCCGTGCAAGTCGCGCCAAAGTCGCGGTGCACGCGACTTCACAGGTCGCCCCCGAAGTCAGATCGCCATAGTGTGAACCGACACTAACATCTTCTGGACCGCCCCACGCAGATATAATGAGGCAGCGCGGCCCTCCTGTGCAAAATTATATACCTGTGTGTGGTTTCATGCCGTCCGCTCTTGCTGCGATTGGACACAACGGGAGCCAATCAGCAGGTCCAGTGGACCCGATGTTCGCCAGCACCCAGCGATCGTTCTTAGGAGAGGCAGGTCTTGCTTTGTGCACTGGTACGCAGTCATCTTGGAACAGGGAGGGGCCATCCTCAAACTGTTGCCACAAAGTCAGGAGCATGAAATTGTCCAAAATTTATTGGTATGCTGACGCCTTAAGAGTTCCCTTCACTGGAACCAAGGGGCCAAGCCCAACCCCTGAAAAACAACCCCACACCATAATCCCCCCTCCACCAAATGATTTGAACCAGTGCACAAAGCAAGATCAACAAAGACCTGGATGAGCGAATTTGGGGTGGAGGAACTTGACTGGCCTGACTTCAACCCGACAGAAAATCTTTGGGATGAATTAGAGCGGAGACTGCGAGCCAGGCCTTCTGGTCCAACATCAGTACCTGGCCTCACAAATGCGCTTCTGGAAGAATGTTCAAACATTCCCATAGACACACTCCTAAACCTTGTGAACGGCCTTCCCAGAAGAGTTGAAGCTGTTATAGCTGCAAAGGGTGGGCCAACTCAATACTGAACCCTACGGACTAAGACTGGGATGCCATTAAAGTTCATGTGTGTGTAAAGGCAGGCGTCCCAATACTTTTGACAATATAGTGTACATCTCACCAATGCATAGGAATGCCAAAATGTATAATCTGCAGAGAATGTATTCCCTTCCATAATAGATTGTAGCTGTAGTTGAAAACCTCTGAAAATGATCTACAAGATCCTTTAGCGCCACTTTTGTCTCAACCTTGATGGGTTTATCTGTAGGTACAACAGCGGTGAACTGGGGCATATTTACAGAGCCTTCAATAGATTTACGAAACAATCACCAGATTTGACCATGCTTCTTAAATTACAGTAGTGATTTACAGCTCTTATTTGGTATTCACTTAGTCCAAAAATATTTAGCAACATTTGGTTTTGAAGTCTCCGATTGGAAGTGCACCATCACACTAACGTATCATGAGTTGTAGATCCAGCCAAGTCAGCTCTCGGAGGCTCTCTCAGTCTAGCAGTACATGTGTTGAAAAACACTTAAAACACTAACTTAGTATGTTTAACCCATTGGTAGAGCGGGATTTTTTAACAAGGGTATAATGGGATTCCTCTAGAGGTTGCTCAGGATTCCATGAGCAATGAGCAATTTCTGCCTTTCAGATAAGTTCCCACTGACACCACTGATCTTTGTAACTCTTCCCTATGACCACCAGTATAAGGAGCATTCTTCGCACTGACCATCACACTAACGTATCATGAGTTGTATATATAGCCATTGTAAAACTCTGACATTCACAGACATGACCAGGCATGATGGGAATTGTAGCCCCTGAACAACTGGAGGGCCATAGTTTGGAGACCCCTGCTCTAGAGGTTGCTCGGGGTTCCATGAGCAATGAGCAATTTTTGCCTTTCAGATAAGTTCCCACTGACACCATTGACCTTTGTAGCTCTTCCCTATGACCACCAGTGTACGGAGCAATCTTCCCACTGACCATCACACTAACGTATCATGAGTTGTAGATCCAGCCAAGTCAGCTCTCTGAGGCTCTCTCAGTCTAGCAGTACATGTGTTGAAAAACACTTAAAACACTAACTTAGTATGTTTAACCCATTGGTAGAGCGGGATTTTTTAACAAGGGTTTAATGGGATTCCTCTAGAGGTTGCTCAGGATTCCATGAGCAATGAGCAATTTTTGCCTTTCAGATAAGTTCCCACTGACACCATTGACCTTTGTAGCTCTTCCCTAGGACCACCAGTATACGGAGCATTCTTCCCACTGACCATCACACTAACGTATCATGAGTTGTAGATCCAGCCAAGCCAGCTCTCTGATGCTCTCTCAGTCTAGCAGTACATGTGTTAAAAAACACTTAAAACACTAACTTAGTATGTTTAAACCATTGTTATGGCAGGGTTTTTTAACAAGGGTCCAATCAGATTCCTCTAGAGCTGGGATCCTCAAACTACGGCCCTCCAGCTGTTATGGAACTACACATCCCATGAGGCATTGTAAAACTCTGACATTCACAGACATGACCAGGCATGATGGGAATTGTAGTCCCTGAACAACTGGAGGGCCATAGTTTAAAGACCCCTGCTCTAGAGGTTGCTCGGGGTTCCATGAGCAATGAGCAATTTCTGTTTTTCAGATAAGTTCCCACTGACACCATTGATCTTTGTAGCTCTTCCCTATGACCACCAGTATAAGGAGCATTCTTCCCACTGACCATCCCACTAATGTATCATGAGTTGTAGATCTAGCCAAGCCAGCTCTCTGAGGCTCTCTCAGTCTAGCAGTACATGTGTTGAAAACAATGACTATGTTTAAAACCTATTTATTATATCACTAAGTGGCATTGCTTTTAACCACTTGCCGGCCGCCGCAAGTACATATAATGCGGCGGTCAGCCCCTCACAGGCAAAGTGGCGTATGGGTACGTCACTAGCCTGTGAGGCTCTGGGGAGCGAGCGCGCGCAACCGAAGGCGCGCGCTCGGTCACGGACCCCCCCACGCGTGTGCCCGGCGGACCCAATGTCCGCCGGGCACTCGCGATCGTCCTTTAGAGTGGGAGAAAGGCAGGCGGCTAATGTAAACAAGCCGCCTGTCATTCTCCCCTGTGTAGGAATAGTGCTCATATGGTTCTACTATGTAGGACCGTATGATCACTGTTCCTACACCTCAAGCCACAGCCAATCACAGTTAGAATCACGCCCCTAGGGACACACACAACCCCTCCCTCTCAAAAAAAGTTGCCCCTTCCCTGCCAGTGTCATTTTACAGTAACAGTGCATATGTATAGCACTGATTACTGTAGTAATGTCACTGGTAACCCCAAAAGTGTCAAAAATGTCGGTCAGGGGTCCGATCTGTCCGCCGCAATGTTGCAGTCCCGCAAAAAAAAAACGCAGATCGCCGCCATTACGCGTTAAAAAAACAAACAACAAAAAATTACAAAAATCTTTCCCTTAGTTAGTAAACGCAATAACTTTTGCGCAAACCAATCAAAATACGCTTATTGCGATTTTTTTACCAAACATAGGTAGCAGAAAACAAATTGGCCAAAAATTTTAAAAAAATTGGTTTTTACATTTTTTTGGGGGGGAGTTTCACATAAAAAATGTGAAAAATATTGTTATTTTTTCAAAATGTATGCCTTTTTTTGTTTATAGCGCAAAAAGTAAAAATCGCACAGGTGATCAAATACCACCAAAAGAAAGCTCTGTTTGTGGGGAAAAATGACGTAAATTTAGTTTGGTACGGCGTTGCACGACCGCGCAATTGTCAGTTAAATTCGCACAGTGCCGAATCGCAAAAAAGTGGCTTGGACGTAAGACAGCAAAATCCTCCGGTGGTAAAGTGGTTAAACCATTGATATAGCAGTGTTTTTCAACAAGGGTTCAATGGGTTTCCTCTAGAGGTTGCTCGGGGTTCCATGAGCAATGAGCAATTTCTGCCTTTCAGATAAGTTCCCACTGACACCATTGATCTTTGTAGCTCTTCCCTATGACCACCAGTATAAGGAGCATTCTTCCCACTGACCATCCCACTAATGTATCATGAGTTGTAGATATAGCCAAGCCAGCTCTCGGAGGCTCTCTCAGTCTAGCAGTACATGTGTTGAAAAACACTTAAAGCACTAACTATACTACACACACTATGGCGACAGAACTTCGGGGGCGACTAGTGAAGTCGCCGTGCACCGCGACTTCGCCGCGACTTGCACGGACTTCACATAATGGAAGTCAATGCAAGTCGCTCTGACTTCGGTCAAAAGTAGTGCAGGAACTATTTTCTAAGTCGGAGCGACTTGAGTCGCTCCTATTGGAACGGTTCCAATTGCATTGAATGGACCGCGACTTGTCAGGCGGCCAAGTCGCCTGACAAGTCGTGGTAGTGTGAACCGGGACTTAAACCATTGTTATAGCAGGGTTTTTCAACAAGGGTTCAATGGGTTTCCTCTAGAGGTTGCTCGGGGTTTCTTGAGCAATGAGCAATTTCTGCCTTTCAGATAAGTTCCCACTGACACCATTGATCTTTGTAACTCTTCCCTATGACCACCAGTATAAGGAGCATTCTTCGCACTGACCATCACACTAATGTATCATGAGTTGAAGATATAGCCAAGCCAGCTCTCTGAGGCTCTCTCAGTCTAGCAGTACATGTGTTGAAAACAATGACTAAGTTTAAAACCTATTTATTATATCACTAAGTGGCATTGCCTTTAAATGCCTCCGTGAAATCTACGGTCTAACGTTGATCTTCTAATAAGAACCACAGTGTCTCCTGTTGTGTATTGAGACGGGAAAATGACTCACTGTGTTTGGTCTTGAGGGATTTGCTCATGGAAGAGGGTCTGCGGGGTACCGGGGATCTCCTTGTTGGGTGAGTCCCAGGATCACAGTCATATCTTCCAGATAACTTTGGACGTCCTTCAGAAAGTGAGTGGGAAGAGGACTGGCAGTCAGACTCTCCCCAATAGCCAAAGCCCTAAACTATTATTAATAGGTGTTTTTTTCCCCAAGCGGAATTCCCTCTTGCATGTGCCTGGCGGTGACATAATTTTGGTAGGACCGCATTCTTTCCAGCTACCAGTAGGGTCTACGTTTACACTACAAACCAACACTGGTTGCTGTGTACACTAAATCTCACTTAATTGCCCGATGCCTTCCACAAATCACCCACAAGAAATCTCACATGTGGAATTAAACGCCGGGAGGGGGCCATGAAAGACCGACTTTAATCTGAGTGCCTCCTCTTCTCTCAAGGTCCTACCGGTAGAGTGTTTTCTTTATAGCATTTGTAGAGACGTTTCTTTGTATGCATTATAAAAGAAGTCGAGGTAACTTTTTCTACAGACAATCAAAACCTGAAAAAATAAATTACAGCTTTGGAACGGATTAGGGGACCTGAATCGTCATCACTCCGAGTCTCCAATGGTTGGATTTCCTTTTAGAAGTCGGTATCTCCCACCTGGCCACAACAAACGTCTAAAGGGTCATCACCGGATTCCCTTCGTATTTATGTATTTTACAATATGAACATTTTAATCAGGGATGGATGACACCATCTTTTGATGACCTTGTGGTTGGGAACACCAAACGGAGCTCCCTAGAAGCCACACTAAACCGAAACTGCTGTTTTGGGTGAAGCTGCATGATATCAATCAAGGGGCATGGAAATGAAACCAGTTATGGAAGCTCCAAGACTAAATATTACTTTCTTGCTGAACACAGTTCTATAAGTCGTACACGTGACTCTCACTCCTTTTATATTTCCTGAGTTCTGACATGTAAATACAGAGCATGTGTTCACCCACCCCCCCTTCCCCCTGCATACCCTGAAAGCACAGAACTTTTCTGCATCGCCCTCTCCTACAGAATCGCATGTACCTTGCTCAGCAATTCCATTATTTTTAGATCAATGAATCTCAAACACTTGTGTGTTCATATTTACCCGACTCGGTTTGTTTCCGTTAGCGGTGACAGTTAGTGATAACTGTTGAATCTTATAATGAACGTACTCCCACTATGTACTACCTTATCCCCAAGAGGTTTTTTTTTTTTTTTTTTTCTTGCTGGTTTTCCTTTTTATTCTTAAAGTCGGTTCACACTGAGGTGACACGACTCCTTACTACTTCGGGGGCGACTTGTGCAGTACCATGCACCACGACTTCGGAGCGACTTGCAGGGACTTCACCTAATGGAAGTCTATGCAAGGCGCTCCGAGGTCACCCCGAAGTAGTACAGGACCCTTTTTCTAAGTCGGAGTGACTTGTGTCGCTCCTATTAGAACGGGTCCTGTAGCGGTCAATGGACCGCGAGGGAGCGCAACTTGTCAGGCTGACAAGTCGCGCTAGTGTGAACCGACTCTTAACAGGCCTGGTCAGCTGTCAATTACCAGGTTCTGTCCAGATCTCTTCTTTTGAGATTTTTTTGTATGATTCTTCCTATATTGAATTGTATTGTAACTGTACTTTTTGCCCTAACGTTGTAAAACGCTGCACAAACTGTTGGCGCTATATAAGTCTTGTATAATGATAATAATAATAATAATATTACGAAACGCTTAAAGATTAAAAAAAAAAAAGTTCCATCTTGTCCTGGAATGCAGGGGTTAAGCTCTGGTGTCATTGAGGTTTGCGGTATATGACATGGTGCCGTGTTCATTGAGGGGGGGGGGGGGGGGTGATTACCACACGGTAACTACACCACCGTCAAGCTGTAATTATGTGCTAACTGTCGCCTATATGGGAGTCGGTGCCGCACACTGTAATTCAGCGTTTATAAAAATGCACACTTCCCTTCTAATAAAATCACGCCATTTTAGCGTAATCAAGGATATTCCTTGTCTCAAAAACGTAAAGGTAAATGGCAAGCACATACAAGATCAAATAGCAAAG